>NW_026867673.1:0-23637 GCF_020745735.1 Hemiscyllium ocellatum
CCCCTCTCTCTGTCTGTCCTGATTTCCAAGATGGCTTCCCAGTGGTATAAAGGGAGCTGAACTTTCTGTCTTTGCGCTGGACAAGGGCTTTATCATCCTCTTACTGGATAAGATGGAGCAGCAGATGCTCTCCCCCCACCCCTCCAACCCTGTCCTCGAACGCAGAGTCGCAGGTAGATAGGATAGTGAAGGCGGCGTTTGGTATACTTTCCTTTATCGGTCAGAGTATTGAGTACAGGAGTTGGGAGGTCATGTTGCGGCTGTACAGGACATTGGTTAGGCCACTGTTGGAATATTGCGTGCAATTCTGGTCTCCTTCCTATTGGAAGGATGTTGTGAAAGGGTGCAGAAAATATTGACAAGGATGTTGGAGGGTTTGAGCTACAGGGAGAGGCGAACAGGCTGGGGCTGTTTTCCCTGGAGTGTCGGAGGCTGAGGGGGTGACCTTATAGAGGTTTATAAAATCATGAGGGGCATGGATAGGGTAAATAGACAAAGTCTTTTCCCCTGGGGTGGGGGGGGGTCCAGAACTAGAGGGGCAAAGGGACCCAAAGGGGCAACTTTTTCACACAGAGGGTGGTACGTGTATGGAATGAGCTGCCAGAGGAAGTGGTGGAGGCTGGTACAATTGCAACATTTAAGAGGCATTTGGATGGGTATATGAATAGGAAGGGTTTGGAGGGATATGGGCCGGGTGCTGGCAGGTGGGACTAGCTTGGCTTGGGATATCTGGGTTGGCACGGACAGGTTGGACCGAAGGGTCTGTTTCTGTGCTGTATATGTCTATGACCCTCAGATCAGAAGACAAAACTCAGCAGGTCTGGTAGCTGGTGCGGAGAGAGAGAGAGAGGAAGTGGGGATCACAGGTATCAAGGAAGTGCAGAGGTTGGTCGAGCTGGGTGGAGGTGGAGGTGGAGGTGAAGGATGGGCACAGATCAGGGTGAGTCCTGATACCATCCTGAAGGGGTATCAAGGGGCTGGCGCACTCAAGGGGGACACAGGAACCCACAAACTGGAAATTCCGAAACTAATGTTCCGTGTAGGAAGACTCGCATGTGGGAAAGGACTGGATAAGGGGAAGAGAAAAACAAATTGAGTCGAGGTAGGAGAAGGTGGGCAGCAATACCGGGTCTGGCCCAGGAGGTCCTGTCTGTGGGTTTTGGGAAGGGGGTGGTAGGAATCGAACAGGGGACTGTGTGTGAGACTAGCAGTTTGGAGGGAGTTGTGTGGGAGGTAGGTTCAGAGGGGAGAAAGAGAGAGAGAGAGAAAACGAGAGAGAGAAAGAGAGAACGAGAGAGAGTGAGAGAGAGCGAGCGAGAGAGGGGGGGGGGGGGGGAAGAGAGGGAGAGAGCGAGAGGGGACAGACAGCGAGAGAGAGCAAGAATGAGAGCAAGAGAGCGCGAGCGATTGAGACAGAGAGTAAGAGAGAGAGCGACAGAGAGAGTGAGTGAAAGGGGGAGCGAGAGAGCAGGAGAGGGAGCGATAGAGAGAGGGGGACAGACAGGGAGAGAGGGAGAACGAGAGAGAGCAAGAATAAGAGAGGGCTAGAGAGATGGGGGGGGGGGACAAGAGAGTAAGACAGAGCGCGAGACAGGTGGTGGGGAGAGGGAGGTAGAGAGAGAGAAAACAAGTGAGAGCGACAGAAAAAGTGAGCGCGAGAGAGTAAGCCAGAGACAGAAAAAAGTGCGGGAGAGAGTGTGTGAGATGGAGTATGAGAGATAGTGAATGTGTGAGAGGGAGAGAGTGAGAGTGAGTGTGAGAGAGAGTGAGAGACAGCAAGAGAGAGTGAGAACGGGCGAGACAGAGAGATCCGGAGTGTGAGAGCGCGAGAGTGTGAGAGCACAAGAGAGAATGTGTGTCTGTCTGAGAGAGAGAGAGTGTGTCTGAGAGAGAGTGTGTGTGTCTGTGAGAGAGAGAGAGGGTGTGTCTGTGAGAGAGAGAGAGTGTGTGTGTGTGAGGGTGTGTGTGTGTGTGAGAGTGAGAGTGTGTGTGTGAGAGAGAGTGTGTGTGTGTGAGAGAGAGAGAGAGTGTGTGTCTGTGAGAGAGAAGAGAGAGTGTGTGTGTCTGTGAGAGAGAGAGAGGGTGTGTGTGTCTGTGAGAGAGAGAGAGAGTGTGTGTGTCTGTGAGAGAGAGGGTGTGTGTGTCTGTGAGAGAGAGAGAGAGTGTGTGTGTGTCTGTGAGAGAGAGGGTGTGTGTGTGTGTCTGTGAGAGAGAGAGAGAGTGTGTCTGTGAGAGAGAGAGTGTGTGTGTCTGTGAGAGAGAGGGTGTGTGTGTGTGTGTCTGTGAGAGAGAGAGAGAGTGTGTCTGTGAGAGAGAGGGTGAGTGTGTGTGTGTGAGAGTTGCTGGAGCTGGCAGTGGGGGTGAGGGTGGTGAGGGCAGGCTCTGGGGTTTGGAGTTGAGTTGCTGAACAGGCGGCTGCTGCCAGTGAGGGGGTGGGTTTCCCGGTCGGGGTCAGAATGGGTGGAGGAGAAGGAATGCAGAGATCTCCGCAGGGGGTGGGGGACAAGGCCAAATGGGATGTGCTGGTGGATTCAGAGAAGGGAGCTGTGAGTTGGCAGCCCCGCATTGCTCTGGGAGGCGATGGGGGGGGGGGGGTTCCCCTTGCATTGCCCCCCACCCCAGGGAATTACATCCATAAGCAGTCCACGCGATTGTGCATCTCTCCGGCTCTCAGAGCTACACTGACTCAAAACTCCCAGCTCATCCCGTGGCTCACTCCAACCAGGGAGCGAGGAGAATTCCAACACGGATAGGAAGGAGTGTGAGCGTTATCTGAATGGTCTGGGATCACCGAGAGGGGGGTGGGGGGGGTGGGGGGGGGGGGAAGTCTGTTGGTACCCAATGGGTTTCGTCATGGCCAAAACCCTCAGCCAATCACAACTGGCTGACCCAGCAATTGGATTAGATTCCCTACAGTGTGGGGAACAGACCCTACAGCCCAACCAGTAACCCACCCCCTCTGACTAATGCACCTCACACTATGGGTAATTTAGCACAGCCAATCCACCCTAACCTGCACACCCCTGAGCACTCTGGGTAATTTAACATGGCCAATCCACCCTAACCTGCACACCCCTGAGCACTCTGGGTAATTTAACATGGCCAATCCACCCTAACCTGCACACCCCTGAGCACTATGGGTAATTTAGCATGGCCAGCCCACCCTAACCTGCACACCCCTGAGCACTCTGGGTAATTTAACATGGCCAATCCACCCTAACCTGCACACCCCTGAGCACTATGGGTAATTTAGCACGGCCAATCCACCCTAACCTGCACACCCTTGAGCACTCTGGGTAATTTAGCATGGCCAATCCACCCTAACTTGCACATCCCTGAGCACTCTGGGGTAATTTAACATGGCCAATCCACCCTAACCTGCACACCCCTGAGCACTATGGGTAATTTAGCGCGGCCAATCCACCCTAACCTGCACACACCTGAGCACTATGGGTAATTTAGCACAGCCAATCCACCCTAACCTGCACACCCCTGAGCACTATGGGTAATTTAGCACGGCCAATCCACCCTAACCTGCACATCCCTGAGCACTATGGGTAATTTAGCACGGCCAATCCACCCTAACCTGCACATCCCTGAGCACTATGGGTAATTTAGCACGGCCAATCCACCCTAACCTGCACATCCCTGAGCACTATGGGTAATTTTGCACGGCCAATCCACCCTAACCTGCACATCCCTGAGCACTATGGGTAATTTAGCACGGCCAATCCACCCTAACCTGCACCCCTGAGCACTATGGGTAATTTAGCATGGCCAATCCACCCTAACCACCGGGCTGGTGCCAAACCCGTGTCTGCTAGGCCGGGTTATGGCCATCTCCGTCTAATTTGCTCTTCTGCTTTCCTTCTTAGAGGTCAGATTTCAGACCAGCCCCGACTCACATCCGTTCTACGTCTCCTTCGTCTTCGAGCACAAATCGAAAAAATATTGCCTCTACTGCAAACGGACTGCCAATAAACCGCAGTTAGACCTGGTGCCAGAGGTAATATCCCACAGGCTTGACTCGATACCGAGTAACAATGACCACACTATTTCTCCGTGAGTCCCTTTCTGGGCAGATGGAGTTTAATTCAGATCAATGCGAGGTGCTGCATTATGGGAAAGCAAATCTTAGCAGGACTTAATGGTAAGGTCCTGGGGAGTGTTGCTGACAAAGAGACCTTGGAGTGCAGGGTCATAGCTCCTTGAAAGTGGAGTCGCGGGTAGATAGGATAGTGAAGGCAGCGTTTGGTATGCTTTCCTTTCTTGGTCAGGAGGACAGGAGTTGGGAGGTCATGATGCGGCTGTGTCAAGTCGGTTGTCATTAATGGAGATGGAGAGGTCCAGGAAGGGGAGGGAGGTGTCAGAGATGGTCCAGGACATTGGTGAGGCCTCTTTTGGGAATATTGGCGTGCAGTTCTGGTCTCCTTCCTATCGGAAAGATGTTGTGAAACTTGAAAGGGTTCAGAAAAGATTGGCAAGAATGTTGGAGGGTTTGAGCTACAGGGAGAGGCTGAACAGGCCGGGGGCTGTTTTCCCTGGAGCGTCGGAGGCTGAGGGGGGGTGACCTTATAGAGGTTTACAAAATCATGAGGGGGGCATGGATAGGGTAAATAGACAAGGTCTTTTCCCCCTGGGGTGGGGGAGTCCAGAACGAGGGTGAGAGGGGAAAGGGACCCAAGGGGCAACTTTTTCACACAGAGGGTGGTACGTGTGTGTGGAATGAGCTGCCAGAGAAGTGGTGGAGGCTGGTACAATTGCAACATTTAGAGGCATTTGGATGGGTATATGAATAGGAAGGGTTGGAGGGATATGGGCCGGTTGCTGGCAGGTGGGGACTAGTTTGGGTTGGGATATCTGGGGACAGCATGGACGGGTTGGGTCTGTTTCCGTCTCTACGACTCGATGTTGTGTCACCTCCTCTTCAGGAAGGCGTTGAGAACCCCCACAATCCCTTTGGCTCGGTCTTCCCCACCGCCCCCATCAAGCCGGCGCGTTTCCAGTGTGTGCGCGCATCGCCCTCCCCGGTGAGCAACGCGTTCGCCTGCCTCCCTTCTCACCCTCTCCCGCTTGTCCTCCCCAGGGCAACCCTGAGGGACCCAAGATGGCCGCCGGCATCTCCAACCTCTTCAGGATGACGATGGACAGCCAGCGGTACAAATTCCAGTCCTACGCGTGCGATGGCTGGTTTCTCTGCATGACGAAGAACGCTCTCAAACTGAACAGGGGCGCCCAGACCGAAAGCATGCTCTTCGATTTGTTGTCATAGTCGGGGGGGGGGAGGGGAGGGGAGGGGGAAGAACATTTCCCACCCTTTTCACGTCAGGAGAAGGGAGCTTTGTTCGTTTTCCCAGTCGAGGTCCTGACTGATAGTCCAGCCCCGACAACAATGAGCCGTTGCTCGTCGCTCGTCGCTGTTGGTGCAATCGTTTCTTTGAGCGGAGGTGTGGGTCAGGATGATTTAATTTCCCGCCCCACCCCCCTCCAAGGACACAGAGAGTCCGGTTCAGAAAGGTCAGGTCCCGTCAGCTTTTTTCAGTTAGCCATTTCACCAGCACCACCCACCTCCCCAAACCACCCCCTTCCCGGGGTTACTCCAGTGCCATGGGGTCCAGACGAGATCTCTCCTTTCCAGTTCCCCCCGGGGCAAGAGCGATGGCGAAAAGTCATGAGCTGCTCCGCGTTTCCGTCTTCGACGAGTCTCCATTCTTGTCCTCTTTTCGGGGTGGCACAGTGGTTAGCACCGCTGCCTCACAGCACCAGGGACCCGGGTTCGATTCCAGCCTCGGGTGACTGTCTGTGTGGAGTTTGCACATTCTCCCCGTGTCTGTGTGGGTTTCATCCGGGTGCTCCAGTTTCCGCCCACAGTCCAAAGATGTGCAGGTCAGGGTGGATTGGCCGTGCTAAATTACCCATAGTGCTCAGGGGTGTGCAGGTTAGGGTGGATTGGCCATGTTAAATTACCCATAGTGCTCAGAGATGTGCAGGTTAGGGTGGATTGGCCGTGCTAAATTACCGATAGTGCTCAGGGATGTGCAGGTTAGGGTGGATTGGCTAAATTGCCCATCGTGATTCGTCAGGGGTAACTATAAGATCGGGAAATGGGTCTGGGTGGGTTGCTCTTCGGAGGGTCGGTGTGGACTTGTTGGGCCGAAGGGCCTGTTTCCACACTGTAGGGATCTAAAATCTAATCATATGTCTATCCAATGACCATTTCAATGCCTTTAAAGTTGGCGAGTGTTGCAGGCAGTGCGTTCCACGCCCCTACTCTCTCTCTCTCCTGTCTTTCTCTATCTCTCTCTCTCCTGTCTCTCTCTCTCTCTTCTATGTCTCTCTCTCTCTCTCTCTCTCCTGTCTCTCTCTCCTCTCTCTCTCTCCTGTCTCTCTCTCTCTCTCTCTCCTGTCTCTCTCTCTCTCCTGTCTCTGTCTCTCTCTCTCTCTCCTGTCTCTCTCTCTCTCTCTCCTGTCTCTCTCTCCTGTCTCTCTCTCTCTCCTATCTCTCTCTCTTTCCTGTCTCTCTCTTTCTCTCTCCCTCCCCCCCCCATCTCTGTCGAAGGTTGTGAGATTCCGACAGCGTTCGTTCACCTCGATTCTCCTGCACTGAGCCGAGTGCTCCCCCCTTGGGTGGGTGGGGGGGGGTAGAAATCAGGGTCCTCGCTACGATACAGACTGGGAGGTGGGGGAGGGGTGTCACGGATCAAGCAAGGATGACGTCCCCCTGAGACTCTGCCCAGGCAGGCCTTCGGTGGTGCCCACGTCCCACCCACCTCCCCGGGGGGCACCTGTTAAACCCAAAACCCGCGGGCTCCACGCGGGACTCCTGCCCGAGTAGCCTGCGCCAGAACCGTGGGCTCTGCCGCCCCCTTGGGCTGCTGCCTGACCCCCTGTGCCTTTCTCCAGGACTCAGGCCTGACCCGCTAGGCCCGATCAACCCTGGCTGCTTTCTGAAGCAACAAACCTCTCTATTTTTTTTGATTATTAACAATGCTTTTCGATTTCAAATCACTCAGGAAACTGGCTGCAGGCTTTGATGTTTGACTTGGTGAACTAGGCCGCGGTTTTGTAGAACGGGCTGGAGGAGGAGCTAAAGCAAACCATAAAGTGAACGCTGACACATTAATTGACCATCTTCCGCCTCGGATCCCCCTCCAACCACCAGGGACGAACGCAGGTTTCTCCAGTTTCCTCAGTTTCCCCTCTCCCCCACTGACCTTGTTTCAGTTCCCCCACCCTCACCTTCCTAACCTGCAATCTTCTTCCCGACCTCTCCGCCCCCCCCCTCCCTCCCACCTCCCCCACTCCGGCCTATCACCCTCACCTTGACCTCCTTCCACCGATCGTATTCATAGAACATAGAAAAATACAGCGCGGTCCTTCGGCCCTCCGATGTTGCGCTGATCCAAGCCCACCTAACCTACACTAGCCCACTATCCTCCATATGCCTATCCAATGCCCGTTTAAATGCCCATAAAGAGGGAGAGTCCACCACTGCTACTGGCAGGGCATTCCATGAACTCACGACTCGCTGAGTAAAGATCTACCCCTAACATCTGTCCTATACCTACCACCCTTAAATTTAAAGCTATGCCCCCTCGTAATAGCTGACTCCATACGTGGAAAAAGGTTCTCACTGTCAACCCTATCTAAACCCCTAATCATCTTGTACACCTCTATCAAGTCACCCCTAAACCTTCTTTTCTCCAATGAGAACAGCCCCAAGTGCCTCAGCCTTTCCTCATACGATCTTCCTACCATACCAGGCAACATCCTGGTAAACCTCCTCTGCACCCGTTCCAGTGCCTCCACATCCTTCCTATAGTATGGCGGCCAACGCCCCTCCCCCCAAGTCCCGCCTCCCTATCTTTTATCTCAGCCCGCTTGGCACACCCTCCTCATTTCGGGCTCATGCCCAAAACGTCAACTCCCCTGTTCCTTGGATGCTGCCTGACCTGCTGCGCTTTTCCAGCAACACATTTTTCAGCTGAGACCTCCAGCATCTGCAGTCCTCACTTTCTCCCACGTTCATTGACCGTTCAAAGTAACCTTGAACTCCGAGCAGAAGATGAAACAAGAAACTTTTTCCCAGGGGACATCATTAGATTAGCCTGTCCCCAGTCATGTCTCCACAATACACTCATTTCTTGTACTGATTCTTGAAGAACAGGTAAAAATTGCTTAACGGTCAATTGTAAGTGCGCAATTTCACCATGGAGCGCAGTAGCTTTAATCTCTCTGTTGCTGGACAGAGTTGTGTTAGGCCCCCCCTTACTCTATTAAACTGATAACTTTGCTTCCACAGACCGCACTCCCTTGATACCTTCGACAATCTCAAAGTCGGGGGGGTTCCCCTTTGGGATCCACACCTTCACTCACCTTCTCCTCAATTCAGGAGAGAATGTGTTGCTGGAAAAGCGCAGCAGGTCAGGCAGCATCCAAGGAGCAGGAGAATCGACGTTTCGGGCATGAGCCCTTCTTCAGGAATGAGTCCTTCCTGAAGATTAGCTCATGCCCGAAATGTCGATTCTCCTGCTCCTTGGATGCTGCCTGACCTGCTGCGCTTTTCCAGCACCACATTTTCCGCTCTGATCCTCCAGTATCTGCAGACCTCACTTTCTCCTCAATTCAGGAGAGAGAGGACAACACCCAGAATCTGACCCGTGGTGTCGTCGGGAGGTACAGCATGGAAACAGACCGCCAGATCTCCCAACCCAATCTAGTCCCACCTGCCAGCACCCGGCCCATATCCCTCCAAACCCTTCCTATTCATATACCCATCCAAATGCCTCTTAAATGTTGCAATTGTACCAGCCTCCACCACATCCTCTGGCAGCTCATTCCACACACGTACCACCCTCTGTGTGAAAGCGTTGCCCCTTCGGTCTCTTTTATATCTTTCCCCTCTCACCCTAAACCTATGCCCTTCTAGTCTCCCCCACCCCAGGGAAAAGACTTGTTTATTTACCCTATCCATGCCCCCTCATGATTTTATAAACCTCTATAAGGTCATCCCCTCAGCCTCCGACGCTCCAGGGAAAATAGCCCAGCCTGTTCAGCCTCTCCCTGTAGCTCAAACCCTCCAACCCTGGCAACATCCTTGTCAATCTTTTCTGAATCCTTTCAAGTTTCACAACATCTTTCTGATAGGAAGGAGACCAGAATTGCACATAATATTCCAACGGTGGCCTAACCAATGTCCTGTACAGCTGCAACATGACCTCCCAACTCCTGTACTCAATACTCTGACCAATAAAGGAAAGCATACCAAATGCCGCCTTCACTATCCTATCTACCTGCGACTCTACTTTCAAGGAGCTATGAACCTGCACTCCAAGGTCTCTGTTCAGCAACACTCCCTAGGACCTTACCATTAAGTGGATAAGTCCTGCTAAGATTTGCTTTCCAAAATGTAGCACCTCGCATTTATCTGAATTAAACTCCATCTGCCACTTCTCAGCCCATTGGCCCATCTGGTCCAGATCCTGTTGTAATCTGAGGTAACCCTCTTCGCTGTCCACTACACCTCCAATTTTGGTGTCATCTGCAAACTTACTAACTGTACCTCTTATGTTCACATCCAAATCATTTATGTAAATGACGAAAAGTAGAGGGCCCAGCACCGATCCTTGTGGCACTCCACTGGTCACAGGCCTCCAGTCTGAAAAACAACCCTCCACCACCACCCACTGTCTCCTACCTTTGAGCCAGTTCTGTATCCAAATGGCTAGTTCTCCCTGTATTCCCTGACTTTGCTAACCAGTCTCCCATGGGGAACCTTGCCTTACTGAAGTCCATATAGATCACATCTACTGCTCTGCCCTCATCAACCCTCTTTGTTACTTCTTCAAAAAAACTCAATCAGGTTTGTGAGATGTGATTTCCCACGCACGAACGCTTGGGTGGTTTTTCTGAAGAACTGGCTCTGTTACTGCTCTGCTGTGCCATGAATTATCGGCGATTTGCTCCGGATTTTATTTGCTTCTCAATAAAACGAGATCGAAGTTCTGGTTTGCCACGGCCCCCTGCTCTTCTTGGTACTTTATTTAACCCCCTCTCCCAATTGGTGGGGACCTGTTCAATTTGGTGTTGAACCTCGGTCCTTGATTATCCAATGCCGGGCCCTGAAACCCACTGACCCATCTCCCCCTCCGCAAAGTGAAGGGGAGGGGGGTGTGGGGGCAGAGCCGTTTCGCGAAGGGCTCGAGTCTCAGTCAGCCGCGTCCTTCGAGGAAAGCAAAGGGTTGGCGCATTGCGACGCTGCCAAAGGGAACAGCCGAGAGGGCACAGCCTGGAATGCGGAGAGGGGTGGGGTTGGGGGGTGGGGTTGAGAGGGAGTAGGGGACCGCTCGGGGAATCCAATCCACAAAGGAGCTTTCGGGTGAAGTTTGTAGCATGGAACTGTGCAGAGTTAGTCAGGATATATAGGCCGGGTGGTTATAACAAGGCGTTTGGTACGTTTGCCTTCGTTACTCAGTCATGGAAGATAGAGCATTACAGGCCCTTCAGCCCCTCAATGTTGTACCGACCTGCGGAACCAATCTGAAGCCCATCTAACCTACACCTTTCCATTCTCCTCCATATGTCTATCCAATGGCCATTTCAATGCCCTTAAAGTTGGCGAGTCCACTCCTGTCCCACGCCCCCTACTACTCTCTGAGTAAAGATACTACCTCTGACGTCTGTCCTGTATCTATCACCCCCTCAATTTAAAGCTATGTCCCCTCGTGCTAGCCATCACCATCCGAGGGAAAAGGCTCTCACTGTCCACCCTATCGAACCCTCGTATGTCTCTTTCAGTCACCTCTCAACCTCCTTCTCTCTAACGAAAACAGCCTCAAGTCCCTCAGCCTTTCCTCATAAGATCTTCCCTCCCATCCCAGGCAACATCCCGGTAAATCTCCTCTGCACCCTTCCCAAAGCTTCCACATCCTTCCTATAATGCGGTGACCAGAAACTGTACGTAATACTCCAAGTGCGGCCGCACCAGAGTTTTGTACAGCTGCAGCAAGACCTCATAACTCCGAAACTCAGTCCCTCTCCCGATAAAAGCTAACACACCGTATAACGCCTTCTTAACAACCCTGGGTGGCAACTTTCAGGGATCTGTGTACCTGGATACTGAGATCTCTCTGCTCATCTACACTCCCAAGAATTTTAGCCCAGGACTCTGCATTCCTGTTACTCCTTCCAAAGTGAACCACCTCCCACTTTTTCGCATTAAACTCCATTTGCCACCTCTCAGCCCAGCTCTGCAGCTTATCTACGTCCCTCTGTAGACCTACAACATCCTTCAGCAATATGCACAACTCTACTGACCTCAGTGTCGATTTACTCACCCGTCCTTCTACGCCCTCATCCAGGTCATTTATAATAATGACAAATAGCAGTGGACCCAAACAGATCCTTGCGGTACCCCACTAATAACTACCCCATTACTCCTTGGAGTATAGGAGTTGGGATGCTATATTGGGGTTGTACAGGACTTGGGTGAGGCCTCATCTGGATTATTGTGTCCAGTTCTGGTCTCCCTGTTATAGGAAGGATATTATTAATCTGGAGAGGGTCCAGAGGAGATTTACCAGGATGCTGCCGGAAAGCTTGAATCAGAAAGAAAGGCTGGAATGTTCTTTTCACTGGAATGTCGGAGGTTGGGAGGTGACCTTATAGACATTTATAAAATGATGAGGGGCGTAGATCGGGTTAATGGGAGTATTTTTTTCCCCTCGGATAGGGGAATCTCAAGACTAGGGGGCACATTTTTAAGGAGAGAGGTTTAAAATAGGGGTGAGGGGCAACATTTTTTTCACACCGTGTGGAGTCAACGTCCTGAGGAAGTGGGGGATGGCAGCACGATTACAATGTTGAAAAGCTACGTCCGTGAACAGGAAAGGCTTAGAGGGACATGGGTCAGGAGTCAGAGGGTGGGGATCACTTCGCTTGGGAGTGCGGCCCTGGTTGGAGTGAAACGTCTGTTTCCGTGATGTCTCATGAAGGTACAAAGTAAATCGAGCAATTAACTAAGTTAATACCCGGCCTGTTGTGTATAAAGCCTGGAAACTTGCAAGACTTTGGGAGAATTCTGCATTTACTCTCAGAAAAAAAATCACTGACTGTATCTGACTCTCTGGGGCCGTTTGTCGCCATCAACAAGAATACAACATCTTACCTGCTTCTGGGAGTCGTGAGAAATAACATTTGATCGAGAGCCACACGGGGAGAGGCAATGAAAGGGAAGCAGTGGCGGGATTCAGGATTTCACGGGGTGAGTTTGTGAGGCAACAGAAGATCCCATTCGAGAGCAGATCTGTACGGGTAAGCATTCGTCCGAAACGTCGATTCTCCCGCTCCTGGGACGCTGCTGCTTTTCCAGCACCACACTCTCGACTCTCGTCTCCAGCATCTGCAGACTTCACTTCTGCCTGGTCAATGGAAAATCCCTGGGGGAAAACGGATGTGCAGGGAGAGCTGGGTGTTCAGGTCCAGTACACCCTGAAGGTGGCAACGCAGGTCAATAGCGTGGTCAAGAAGGCATAATATGGCATGCTTTCCTTCATCGGATGGGGTATGGAGTACAAGAGTTGGCAGGTCATGTTACAGTTATATAAGACTTTGGGTTCGGCCGCATTTGGAATACCGCGTACAGTTCTGGTCACCACATTACCGAAAGGATGTGGACCCTTTGGAGAGTGTGCAGGGGAGGTTCGCCAGGATGTTGCCTGGTACGGAGGGCACTAGATATGAAGAGAGGTTGAGTAGATTGGGATTATTTTCATTGGAATGACGGAGGTTAAGGGAGGGGGATCTGATTGAGGTCATCATGAGAGGCACAGACAGAATAGATAGCAAGACGCTTTCTCCCAGAGTGAGGGGGACTCAATTGCTAGGGGTCACGAGTTGTCTCTCTGTAACAGCCCTTCATCACTATCCACAACTCCACCAACCTTAGTGTCATCCGCAAATTTGCTAATCCACCCTTCTCCGGGTCATTTATAACAATGACAAACAGCAGTGGACACAAATCAGATCCTTGCGGTACCCGACTAGTAACTACCCCATTACTCCTCGGAGTATAGGAGTTGGGATGCCACACTGGGGTTGTACAGGACTTTGGTGAAGTCTCATCTGGATTATTGTGTCCAGTTCTGGTCTCCCTGTTATAGGAAGGATATTATTCATCTGGAGAGGGTTCAGAGGAGATTTTAGATTAGATTACTTACAGTGTGGAAACAGGCCCTTCGGCCCAACAATTCCACACCGACCCGCCGAAGCGCAACCCACCCATACGCCTACATTTACCCCTTACCTAACACTATGGGTAATTTAGCATGGCCAATCCACCCTAACTTGCACATCCCTGGGCACTATGGGTAATTTAGCATGGCCAATCCACCCTAACCTGCACATCCCTGAGCACTATGGGTAATTTAGCATGGCCAATTCATCCTAACCTGCACATCTTTGGACTGTGGGAGGAAACCGGAGCACCCGGAGGAAACCCACACAGACAACATGCAAACTCCACACAGTCAGTGGCCCGAGGCGGGAATTGAACCCGGGTCTCAGGCGCTGTGAGGCAGCGGTGCTAACCACTGTGCCACCGTGCCGCCCGCAAACCAGGACGTTGCCGGGCTGGGAACAGGAGGCTGGCATTCAAAAGAAAAGTTGGTAAAGGCTTGGGATGGTTTTCGCTGGTTGAGAGGCGACTGGTTCGAAATTTGTCAAATGATGACAGAGTTAACGGGAGTTGTCTTTTCCTGAAGATGGAGGATTTGAAGACGGGTGGTAAGAGGAGAGAGATTTAAGAAAGATCTAAGAGGTGATTTATTTACACTGGGGACTGTGCATGAGTGGAATGAACTTCCAGAGCGCGTGGTGAATGTGCGAACTATCACAACATTGAAAAAACATCTGGATAGGTACACAAACAGAAACGACATAGGTAAGGAGCAGGCAGCTGGAACTAGCTTAGTTTAAGATTATATGAGCTGGTTGAGGATTCTCTAAAGGTAAACATGCAGGTTGAGTCCGTGATTAAGAAAGCGAATGCAATGTTGTCACTTATCTCAAGAGGGTTGGAATATAAAAGCACCGTTGTGCTACTGAGACTTTATAAAGCTCTGGTTAGGCCCCATTTGGAGTACTGTGTCCAGTTTTGGTCCCCACACCTCAGGAAGGACATACTGGCACTGGAACGTGTCCAGCGGGGATTCACACGGATGATCCCTGGAATGGTTGATCTAACATACGAGGAACGGCTGAGGATCCTGGGATTGTATTCATTGGAGTTTAGAAGATTGAGGGGAGACTTAATAGAAACTTACAAGGTAATACAGGGCTTGGAAAGGGTGGACGCTAGGAAATTGTTTCCGTTAGGCGAGGAGACTAGGACCCGTGGACACAGCCTTAAATTAGTGGGGGTCAATTCAGAACAGAAATGCGGAGACATTTCTTCAGCGAGAGAGCGGTGGGCCTGTGGAATTCATTGCCGCAGAGTGCAGTGGAGGCCGGGACGCTAAATGTCTTCAAGGCAGAGATTGATAGATTCTTGATGTCTCGAGGAATTAAGGGCTACGGGGAGAATGCGGGTAAGTGGAGTTGAAATGCCCATCAGCCATGATAGAATGGCGGAGTGGACTCAATGGGCTGAATGGCCTTACTTCCACTCCTAGGTCTTATGGACCAGAGGATTTTCTTTTGGAATGGATGACGCTTAAAAGCAACGGGAGCTACCTCTTGCTCGGTTGTCACACGTCCTAGATTATCGCCGTGACGACAGACTCATCGAATCTGTTCCCACTGAGCATGGGAACTTGAATTGAATTGATTGTCCCATGTGCCGTGACACAGTGAAAAGCTTTGTTTTGCCAGCAATACAGGCCGATCGCGGAGTTAAGGAGCGTAGATAAGTAAATAATAGGTAAACAGCAGCAAAAATGAAAAAAACAGGGACAGGCGAATGTTAAGAGTTTGGGAGTCCACCTATTTCCTCAAACCTCCCCCCCACCCCACCCCGAGCCCCTCTCTCAACCTCCTGCCTCCAGACCCTGTTCCCGCTCTGTCAACTTGCAGCCCCCACTCCAACCTTGACTCTCTTCATCGCTCAACTGCTCCAAAGCTCAAGGATGAGGGCATTTTATTGACGGAAGTAATCAGGGTCCACCTCTTGCTATCTTAACGTAACGGTTTGCTTCTCCGTCCATCAGCTTTGCTTCGAGAGTTGACAGCTAGCTCACTGCAAAGAGAAACCTAGTGGAATTACTCTAAATATGAAACATTTGACCAAATTAGCAGCCAACAGTGTCCTCTGGTGGTCACTGACTAATATTACATGTACGCCAGAATTGGCCACCGCCATTTTTTATCTGGGGCCTAAATTGACATCTCGCTTTTTGAGCGGCTAATTCAACAGGAGAATGTTCCTCAAACTCACAGTAACTTCAGAAGACAAAACTCGACTCATATTTCGGGCTCCGGTAAACTTCATCCTTCTTTTTGTTTTCAATTCCACGTGATAGGGAATTTAATCTAATCTAATCTGACCTCATTTTTTTTAGATTAGATTAGATTACTTACAGTGTGGAAACAGACCCTTCAGCCCAACAAGTCCACACCGACCCACCCATACCCCTACATTTACCCTTACCTAACACTACGGGTAATTTAGCATGGCCAATTCACCCTAACCCACACATCTTTGGACTGTGGGAGGAAACCGGAGCACCCGGAGGAAACCCACGCAGACACGGGGAGAACGTGCAAACTCCACACAGTCAGTCACCTGAGGCGGGAATTGAACCCGGGTCTCAGGCGCAGTGAGGCAGCAGTGCTAACCACTGTGCCACCGTGCCGCCCACTAAACGCCCGTCGGTGTTTATCGACAACCACCTCCCCAACTCTGCTCGGAAGAAACCAGCCCCGGGCACATCCAGCCTCGCTCCCTCGCAAAATGGCCCCCGTTCCCAGGCAAGTCTCTTCTGCAGCCCTGGAGACCAGAGCCAAACCAAAGGCCCCCCACACAGCTCCAACAGCAACCTCCCAGGCACCTATAACCTGCGCATGACTGATAAAGGCAAGTGTGCTCGATGCTATCCCTCTTAACTTGTCCTGCTGCCTTCAGGGACCTGTGAATTCGATTAGATTCCCTAATGTATGGAATCTCCAGTCCACACTGACCCTCCGAAGAGCAATTCACCTCCCTCTGACTAATACACTATGGGACAATTTGGCACAGCCAATCCACCCTAACCTGCACATCCCTGAGCACTATGGGTAATTTAGCATGGCCAATCCGCCTTAACCTGCACATCCCTGAGCACTATGAGTAATTTAGCGTGGCCAATCCACCCTAACCTGCACATCCCTGAGCACTATGGGTAATTTAGCATGGCCAATCCACCCTAACCTGCACATCCCTGAGCACTATGGGTAATTTAGCATGGCCAATCCACCCTAACCTGCACATCCCTGAGCACTATGGGTAATTTAGCATGGCCAATCCACCCTAACCTGCACATTCCTGAGCACTATGGATAACTTAGAACGGCCAATTCACCCTAACCTGCACATCCCTGAGCACTATGGGTAAGTTAGCATGGCCAATCCACCCTAACCTGCACATCCCTGAGCACTATGGGTAATTAGCACGGCCAATCCACCCTAATCTGCACATCCCTGAGCACTATGGGTAATTTAGCATGGCCAATCCACCCTAACCTGCACATCCCTGAGCACTATGGGTAATTTAGCATGGCCAATCCACCCTAACCTGCACATCCCTGAGTTTGCGCAGCGTTTGTTCAGGCTTTGAGCTTCGCTGAGCCCTTCGGGAGTCGAGAGCCTCGTTTCACGTCCGTTTCAGTAACGTTTTTCACAAAGTCCTTAAAGGTGAGAGGGTTGGGCACCTGGTGGTTCAGTGGGGTGCAATGCCAGGTTGTGGCAGAAGTGGGTACCGCGTATCGGAGTCAAGATTCGAGTGGCGCTGGGAGGGCTTTTGCCTGAAACCGTCGGTTTTCCCTGCTCCTCGGGCGCTGCCTGACCCACTGCCAGGTGGATGAGCTGCCAGGTGGGTGGATGCTTAGGGTACCAGGGAACAGGGACTGAGTTTCCAGAGTGTGTCAGGGTGTGTAGGAGATATTGAAGCGGAAGCATTACTCCATGTTCTATTTTTTAAAAGTTACCAGGAGACACAGAAAATCCTTCACGAAATTAAACCTTAACCTTGTGAAATCAAAGCTGTGACAGCCGGAGAAAGGTCTTCCCTGACTGCCCAGAATGTCTGCTGCTTTTGTACAATTTGTTGGTCCAGTGCTTATCTGGTGGGATTAGCACGGCCAATCATTTGCTTGGTCTCTCTGAACGAATCATCGTCTGCCACACGGGCTCCCTTAACCTGTCACATTACAACGCGGCACAGCGGTCAGCACTGCTGCCACACCGCGCCAGGGACTCAGGTTCGATTCCAGCCTCAGACGACTGTCTGTGTGGAGTTTGCACATTCTCCCCGTGTCTGCGTGGGTTTCCTCCGGGTGCTCCGGTTTCCTCCCACAGTCCAAAGATGTGCAGGTTAGGGTGGATTGGCCGTGCTAAATTACCCATAGTGCCCAAGGATGTGCAGGTTAGGATGGATTGGACATGCTAAATTACCCATAGTGTTCAGGGATGTGCAGGTTAGGTGATTTGGCCATGCTAAATTACCCATAGTGTTCAGGGATGTACAGGTTAGGGTGGATTGGCCATGCTAAATTACCCATAGTGCTCAGGGATGTGCAGATTAGGGTGGATTGGCCGTGCTAAATTACCCATAGTGCTCAGGGATGTGCAGGTTAGGGTGGATTGGCCATGCTAAATTACCCATAGTGTTCAGGGATGTGTGGGTTAGAGTGGATTGACCATGCTAAATTACCCATAGTGCTGAGGGATGTGCAGGTTCGGGTGGATTGGCCGTGCTAAATTACCCATAGTGCTCAGGGATGTGTAGGTTAGGGTGGGTTGGCCGTGCTAAATTACCCAGAGAGCTCAGGGACGTGTAGGTGAAATGCATTAGCCAGAGTAATAAAGTAGGGGAACGCGTCTGAGTGGGTGTGGACTTGTTGGGCTGAAGGGCCTGTTTCCACACTGTGGGACATTCTCTGATCCTGATTATAAAACAAACTCACCTAATGTTAGATATTGTTACCTGGAAATATTATATTTTACGGAAAAGTAGAATGGAAATTGAAAGTTTGGACTGCTGCATCAAAATAAAGGAACATCATGACTTCCTGAAGCACTGCTTAAAATTATTATTCATAAAATTCTTTTGATATCTATACAATTGATGCTATACGTATACATTGCATTTCTTTACATACAGAGATCGGAATTAATCATTCATATATACAGGCCAGTACGTTTACCATCCATATCTTTAGCTGAGGCATCAGCAGAGCCCACTTACTGCGTGGGCCCCTGTTCTTAGGCAGGCAGATGTTACACGGTGGTCTTTCCCCACCGCGCCTTGGCGGCAGCTGCCCCAAGCTTCAGTGCGTCCCTCAACACGTAGTCCTGGACCTTGGAATGTGCCACTCTGCAACACTCAGTCCTTCAGCTGGAAGATCAACAGGTCTCGGACCGCCCAGAGAGCGTCCTTCACCGAGTTGATGGTCCTCCTGGCCCGGTTGATGTTCGTCTTGGTGTGCATCCCGGGGAATAGGCCGTAGAGCACGGAGTCCCGGCGCTGCTTGGGACGAACCTCGACAAACCCCATTGCGTTCCTCTCCAGACTTCCTCTGCACATTCCAGAAGGAGGTGTGTGACTGTCTCTTTCCCCCTCCCCCACCCGCAGCCGCTTCGAGGGCAGCGTGCGGTGCGCCAGTAGATTGTGTGGTTTCGAGAGCCATCCTGGTACTGGGTGCTTTTGGGCTCAGGTGAGGAACTGCCTACCGACAAGCTTTCTGACCAGCGTTTTGGTTGCGGTGAGGTTGCCAAACGGAGGGAACTCAGATTCAGTCATGTCAACCACCTTATTCTGGGAGTGGAACGGGAATAAGGTTCAGAGACAAGAAAAAGAGGAAAACTAACTCCAACCGAGCAGCTATTGGGTCGCATCTAATGTAATCCCCCACTGGGGATAATAAGAGTATTGAAAACCCCCTCGTGTGATTGGTGCTGTCTTGTAACATAAACAATCAACCACTTGAATTCTCAAGCCTGTTCACGCACACTTTTCGCCCCACCTTGTTCCTGAAGAGTTTATCCACCTCCACCTTAAATATATTCCAGAGCCCAGCTCCCACCATGTCAAAGCTCTGAGGATTCATGACCCTCAATAAGAATTTTTAAATACCTCTTACAAATGGGTGACCCAGGTTTTAAACAGATACCTGTTTCGTCCCACAAACGAAGACATCTGCTCATCAGAGTCAAAAAACATGGAAGTGGACCTTGCCGTAATCCCCAAACTCAACTGGTCCGACCTGCTGGCGTTTGGCCAACCCTCCAAACATTTCTTCTTCACATACGTATTCAAATTTCTTTTAAATGTTGTCACTGTACCCACATGCACCACTTTCTCAGGAAGCTCATTCCACACACAAGCCGCTCTGCGTAAGACAATTTGTGCCCCTCGTGCCCTTTTTTTCAAATTTTCCTCCTCTCACCTTAAAAATACACCCCTCGTCATGAAAGCCCTCACCCTCGGAAAAAGACACCTTATCGATGGCCCTCATGACTTCATAAACCTCGAGGAAGATCACTCCCCTCACCTCCTACGCTCCAATGAAAAAAGTCCCAGACTTCCTTTGTAACTCAAAGCTCTCAAATCCGGTGACATCCTGGTAGGTCTTTCCTGGACTCTCTCCAGCTTAATGATAATGGAGCGACGGGAATTGGACGCAGTTTTCCAGACGTGGCCTCGCCAATGTCCTGTGCAACCCCAATATGACGTCCCGACTCCTGTACTCAAAAGGACTGAGCGATGAAGGCTGTCATAAAATGAATTCTAAAATATTTTCTATCAAAGGTGTTGGCTGGACCCAGACACTTCAGCGGGCAGTATACATTACTCATGTGTATTCTCTCCCCCATCCACCTTAAACTAATCAGCTAGGTTGTGAGTGCATTGTGCTGGCATTCTGGTGGTTCCAGACAGTATGTGTGTCTCTCTCCCTCCATATTGTGGTTTGGCAGCCATCTTGCGTGTCAAGTGGCCAATGATGGCTCAGCGGCCATCTTGTGTGTCTGTGTGCCTTGTGTCACCCTGCCCCGTGCCATTTCCCACTTCACGAGCTTGCCTGATTACTTGCTGCAAGGAACAGAACTCACTCACAAATCAATCAGCCCGAGACAAAGCCATGGAAACAAAAACAATTTAGTACAATCTTGCAAGGACCGGACGCCTCTGCAATCAAGCAGAAATGCGCACGAAAACAGAGCCTGTTAGCATTCTTATTTAATTTACAAGTTGTGGAATCACGCCTTCCTTTTCCCATCCTGTCATAAGCCGATTACCTCACTTGTTAGTCCTTTTCTTATCTGGCCATCCTGCTGTCCTTGTCTGCATTCTTTGTTGCTTGTTTTTTTACAGCTTGTTCTTTTATCCAGTTTCTCTTATCATACTATAAGTTTTATTGTGAAATGCCCCTGCTGCTCCTTTTTGTGGTCAACTACAACACTTTATAGTTAATTCCTAGCTTAAAACTATTTTCCTTAAAAGACCTTCTATATTCATTAAAGTCTACGTCTTAAGTAAGCTACATGCTACAAGAATTAACACCCCACCCCTCCCCCCACCAGCAAAAACAACATTTCTAATCTCCCACACTTGCTGTTCCTGTGGACTGAACTTGTATGATTTGTGCACAAGGATATCCGGATCCCTCTGCATCTCAGAGCTCTGCGACTTCTCACCATCCCGATCAAATGCAGCCTCTTCCTTCGCTGTGCCAGAAGGAGCAGTTCCACCTTTTCCCAAAATATCGCCTGTGTTTGTCAGATTTTTGCTCGCTCACCTCATCGCTCTGCCCTCTTCACATCTTCCTTGCTGATGTATCTTTGTGTCGTCCACCAATTTAGTCCTTTCAGCCGAGTCTTTTGCGATAAATTGTAAATAATGCAGCGTTCCATGCGGCAAAACACTCAAAATGTTGGCAATCCGAAAAACAACCCAATCCTGTCAATTCTTGTTTCGGTATGATTCTATTCATTCCTTTCTTCACCTTAGTCACTCCTTACAACGTAGAGTGTTACAGGTACAAGGTAAAATATTTGTACTAAGTGTTTCCTTATGTAAAACATGCAGACACTCCTTAAGCTAATCCTGCAGCTGTCTTGATTACACATACACCAAGGTTATTATAGTATTTAACAAGAGGAAACAGGAAAAAGTAATGGGTATTAAAGCAAACAGGGTGGGAATCCTGGACTCACTTGAATAGTCTTTGAGGTGCACTGACAAAATGGAAAGAAGCTGAAATGACGACCGAGTATCAGGCAGCCGCGTCAAGGGGTTAAAATATTCAGAATATCACAATATACACTAAGTTCTTGGCTTTACTAATTGGGGAGTAGAGTACAAGGAGGTGATTTGAAGTTAGATTAGGCACTGGTTAAACCTCAACAGGAATGCTGTGTACCATAGGAAAGATGTGAATATATTTGAAAGAATGCACGGTGGCTCAGTGGTTAGCACTGCTGCCTCACAGCTCCAGGGACACCGGGTTCGATTCCTGCCTCGGGCAACAGTGTGAAGTTTGCATGTTCAACCTGCGTCTGTGCTGGTTTCCTCCCACAATCCAAACATGCAAAGGTTAGGCTGTGTTAAGTTGTCCGCACCATTCAGGGATGTATAGGTTAGGCGCATGAGTTGGTAGGGGGGAATGGGTCTAGATGGGATACTCTTCGGAGGGTCAGTGTGGACTGGTTGGGCCGAAGGGCTTGCTTACACGCTGTAGGGATTCTAATTCTAATTCAGAAGCGCAGAAACGGTTTGCTAGCACGGCCCCAGGAGTGAGGTGCTTCAGTGACGAGTACAAATCAAAGAGATCGGGACTGTTCTCCTTGGACAGAAGGCGGCTGAGAGGGAGACCTGATGGAGACTCACAAAATCTTGAGTGGGCTGGACAGAGCAGATCGGAAGAAATTGTTCCCTGCTCGCAAAAGGATTAGGAATCAGATTTTAAAAGAATCTGCCAAGGAACCAAGCCTGTGGTTCTGTCACATGTTATCGAGATGTGTGTAGGACATGATCATGTCTTTACTCAGAGTGTAGTCAGGGTATGGAATGCTTTGCCTGCAACGGTAGTAGATTCACCAAGTTTAAGTCGTCATTGGACAGACATATGGACATACATGGAATAGTGAGGGAGGGGTGGGCTTCAGATTAGTATGACAGGGCAGCGCAACATCAAGGGCCGAAGGGCTTGTAATGTTCTATGTCAAGCTATTATTTTATGAGGAAGGAGTTTGACTTAAAGTTATGACTAACTTGGAAAATGTCAACAATGTCCAGCTGATTTGACTTGACTTCCTTACAAGGGCAAGGTGACCTGCTCACAGCAACTGCGTGCCCATTATGTGTGAGCGGTGTTTAGTAGCAGCCTCCCTGGCCACTGTTCCTTTTAGCTTTCTTTGTTCTGGACGAGCCAGGAGAACAAGGAGAGGAACCCCTTTACAGACGCAAACTATCAAGGGAAGCTGTCACTTGAGATCTTCCGGCTTGGGCAGATGAATAGACAGACAACTTGTCATTCCAGACGGACAGAAGCTTCAAACTGTTTCAGTGCAGAGAGAGAGAGAGAGAGCTGGGTAGTATTGAGTCATAGAGATGTACAGCATGGAAACAGACCCTTCGGCCCAACTTGTCCATGCTGACCCAGATATCCCAACCCAATCTAGTCCCACCTGCCAGAGCCCGGCCCATATCCCTCCAAACCCTTCCTATTCGTATACCCATCCAGATGCCTCTTAAATGCTGTCATTGTACCAGCCTCCACCTCTTCCTCTGGCAGCTCATTCCATACACGTACCACAGTGTGTGTGAAAAAGTTGCCCCTTGGGTCCCTTTCCCCTTCTCGCCCTCTAGTTCTGGACTCCCCCCACCCCAGAGAAAAGACTTTGTCTATTTACCCTATCCATGCCCCCTCATGATTTTATAAACCTCTATAAGGTCACCCCTCAGCCTCCGACGCTCCAGGGAAAACAGCCCCAGCCTGTTCAGCCTCTCCCTGTAGCTCAAACCCTCCAACATCCTTGTCAATCTTTTCTGAATCCTTTCAAGTTTCACAACACCCTTCCGATAGGAAGACTAGAATTGCACGCAATATTTCAACAGTGGCTTACCCAGCCGCAACATGACCTCCCAACTCCTGTACTGCAGAGGGTGAGAGGGAGGCGACGGTAGGGAACCAGGCGATGTGGGAGTGGGGATGGAGGAGGGGGCGATGGGGTACAGAAAGTGGTGGAAGAGTAGACGATAATGGGGGGAGACAGCAATGGGGGGGGAGACAGCGATGGGGGGAGAGACAGCGATGGGGGGAGGGAGACAGCGATGGGGGGGGAGGGAGACAGCGATGGGGGGAGAGGGACAGCGATGGGGGGGAGAGGGACAGCGATGGGGGGGGAGGGACAGCGATGGGGGGGGAGGGACAGCGGTGGGGGGGG
>NW_026867673.1:24137-94137 GCF_020745735.1 Hemiscyllium ocellatum
CACTCATCAGTTGACGCATCTGATCGAGAGCTCTTGGCCAACCTTTTCTACATTGTCCACCATGTTTGCGCCAACCACAGGCTTGGCTTCCATATTTTCGCCAAATCACTTGTAGGAATGACAACCATAACATTTGCAAAACTCGAGAGATCACGTTTATTTCCCTCAGGAACAACTAACTAGCCGTTTGGTCCCACAATCCCTTGCTCCACTCGGAGACGCGACGATCCGGACTGAATAATACTTGAACGAGCCGGCGTCTGGGAAGAGAGTTCCAAACGCTTGGAAACCCTTCGCCTTTCTAACGCGCCTCTTCCCTCGTCATCCAAGATGGCCGACACTCTCAGATGCTTCCATCTCAATGGTGGGGGCCGAGGAGGGGGGAGGGAGAGGCGCAAGGACTAGGTAGGCCAAAGGGCCTCACTTTTTCATTGCTTCTCCACCCCAACTGGAAACAGTTCTCCAACCTGGAGAGATATCCCCTAACTCAGATAGGGATAGATAGAGATAGAGAGAGAGAGAGAAAATCTTCTCTTTAAATCTGGTCCAATCCCTGAGCACTGTGGGTAATTTAGCACAGCCAATCCACCCTAACCTGCACATCCCTGAGCACTATGGGTAATTTAGCATGGTCAATCCACCCTAACCTGCACATCCCTGAGCACTATGGGTAATTTAGCACAGCCAATCACCCTAACCTGCACATCCCTGAGCACTATGGGTAATTTAGCATGGTCAATCCACCCTAACCTGCACATCCCTGAGCACTATGGGTAATTTAGCATGACCAATCCACCCTAACCTGCTCGTCTTTGGACTGTGGGAGGAAACCGGAGCACCGGAGGAAACCCACACAGACACTGGGGGAAAATGTGCAAACTCCACACAGCCAGTTGCCTGAGGCGGGAGTTGAACCCGGGTCCCTGGCGCTGTGAGGCAGCAGTGCTAACCACTGAGCCACCGTGCCGCCCACATCCCACCCATTTCTCTTTAAATCTGGTCCAATCACACCCCCTTCCCTCGCCCCATTTACTTTGCAGGGACTGGATTGTTCAATCCCTTTTAACGGCTCGAACTTTGGAGATTATTTCACGGCATTTGGGGGGTGACTGTCAGGATACAATGCTTTTTATTACAAATAATAAAAACCCCCCACTGATTGTGAAACACAGCTCAGACTGATTTGGAGATAGAAAGCATCAAACATGGCTGTTCAGGGACCTCTCAGCCGCCCTTCGACAAAGCAGGTTTAGCTCGATCTAGGACACTCGATTCCCCAGAGCCACAAAGCTCATTGCTAAGTTCCGTTGACAGGAAGCGAGCGCAGTTGACAGATTTGGCATTTTTCTCTAACCGCCTCTCCCCTCCCCCCTCCCACCTGCAGCGGCCTCAAACACTGAGAACACTTCCTCAGGCCCGCTGCGCTCTGGGGTAATCTGATTCTGCCTTCAACTTTTGTTCGGATCCCGCCCCCCCCCCCCCCCCCCCCCCCCCCCCCCCCACTCCCCCAACAACCCCCACCCCCACCCCCTCTCCACATTCCCGCTCGGAAATCCGCAAATCGCTCCGTCAGAGAAAAGGGACAGGCTTCTCGGCCTACTCCCCCATTCAACAGGAGCCCCATTCCATTTTCCTGCCCCTCTTTACTCCCCCCCCCCCCCAACCCCCAGTGACTCCCGGACTGATCAAGAATCTATCGACCTCAAATCTCAAACATCCCCTGCTTCCCGCAGCTCTCTGTCCGTTCCCAACCCCCTCCCAGAGGAGAAATTCCTCCTCGTCTTGGTGTTCAGTTGGCAAAAGTGTGGACTGCAGATGCTGGAGATCAGAGCTGAAAAGTATGTTGCTGGAAAAGCGCAGCAGGTCAGGCAGCAGCTGCTCCTTGGATGCTGCCTGACCTTCTGCGCTTTTCCAGCAACACATTTTTCAGCTTCAGTTGACGATCCCTTTATTCTGAGGGTGTGCCCTCTGCTCCCTGACTCTGCCATGAGGGGGTGTGGGGGGCAAACATCCTCCTAGAGTTGACCTGTCGATATGTTTCCAATAAGATCGCCTCTCGTTCCTCGAAATGCCAGTGAGGAGAGTCCTGTTTGGCCTTGTGCTCTGGGGACCATCCTAGTGAAGTGAAGTTTGAGTTTTAAGTCTCCAGCGAAATGATATTTTCCCTTAAAATAAAGGGGGAGCGGAACTGCTCAGGGTGCCCAGGAGCATGCCTAGTTACAGTGAGATCTCCTGACCCTTATCCTCCAAACCCCCTTGAAATAAGGGTCAATATTCCAATCGCCCTTCCTGATTCCCTGCTGTGTGCTCGCCTTCTAGCCTCTTGTTGCAGCTTTCCGCAGTCTTTCCCCGTTGATACTCTGCTCCTTTAGTCTCCCCTGGGCCAACATGGCGGCTCAGTGGTTAGCACTGCTGCCTCACAGCGCCACAGACCTGGGTCCGATTCCAGCCTCGGGCGACTGTCTGTGTGGAGTTTGCACATTCTCCGCCCGTGTCTGTGTGTGGGTTTCCTCCGGGTGCTCCGGTATCCTCCCACAGTCCAAAGATGTGCAGGTTAGAGTGGATTGGCCGTGCTAAATTACCCATAGTGCTCAGGAATGTGCAGGTTAGGGTGGATTGGCCCTGCTAAATTACCCATAGTGCTCAGGGATGTGCAGGTTAGGGTGGATTGGCCATGCTAAATTACCCATAGTGCTCAGGGATGTGCAGGTTAGGGTGGATTGGCCATGCTAAATTACCCATAGTGCTCAGGGATGTGCAGGTTAGGGTGGATTGGCCATACTAAATTACCCATAGTGCTCAGGGATGTGCAGGTTAGGGTGGATTGGCCGTGCTAAGTTGCCTGTAAGTGTTAGTCAGGGGTACATGTTAGGGAATGGGTCTGGGTGGGTTGCTCTTCAGAGGGTCAGTGTGGACTTGTTGGGCCGAAGGGCCTGTTTCCACACTGTAGGGAATCTAATCTAATCTAATCCCTTCCCATACAGGCTTTTCCGCATGGCGTTTAACTCTTTATTCACTGATGTCAAGTATTGTAGAGGTCATACAGCACAGAAACAGACCCTTCGGTCCAACCCGTCCCAGGTATCCCAACCCAATCTAGTCCCACCTGTCAGCACCCGGCCCATATCCCTCCAAACCCTTCCTATTCATACACCCATCCAAATGCCTCTTAAATGTTGCAATTGTACCAGCCTCCACCACTTCCTCTGGCAGCTCATTCCACACACGTACCACCCTCTGTGTGAAAAAGTTGCCCCTTAGATCTCTTTTATATCTTTCCCCTCTCACCTTAAACCCTCTAGTTTCTGGACTCCCCCACCCCTGGGAAAAGACTTTGTCCATTTACCCCATCCATGCCTCCTCATGATTTTATAAACCTCTATAAGGTCACCCCCTCAGCCTCCGACGCTCCAGGGAAAACAGCCCCAGTCTGTTCAGCCTCGCCCCATAGCTCCAACCCAACTGACGTGCTTGTCAATTTTTTCGGAACCCTTTCACAACATCCTTCCTGTAGCAGGGAGACCGGAATTGCGCGCAATATCCCAACAGCGGCCTGACCAAATGTCTTGTACAGCTGCCAACCTGACCTCCCAATGCTTAGAGGCGGAAGTGGGGTCCTGCAGATGTTAGAGGTCAGAATCAAGGTGAGAGTGTGGTGCTGGAAAAGCACAGCAGGTCAGGCAGCATTCCGAGGGGCAGGAGAATCAAAAGCCCGAGGATTCCTGATGAATCGGGCCCGAAACCTCGATTAGCTAGCTCCTCGGATGCTGCCTGATTGGCTGTGCTTTTCCAGCACCACTCCCACCTTGACTCCCAACTCTTATACTCAACGCTCTCTGACTGTCTCGGTCAGTCTCTGTAAACGATGAGCCACCCTTTGTACCCATCCTCCCGCACTGGCACGGTTGGCACATTTGGCCACGTTTCGCTCGTGCCGGGAGTTGAAGGGTCACACGTCAATCTCAGTTGGTTGGCTGATTCGCCAGGGCTGATGGTTCCAGTTAAAGTCTAGGCCCTGGGTTTCTCTGACACTCTGTTTGCCTTTGGTTTTTTTGCCCGAGTTCCGAGCCACCAGAACTGAGACGTCAACTCTGCTCTCTCTCTTTCTCTCTCTCTCTCTCTCCCCGCTGAGTCTCTCCAGCGGTGTCTGTTGCCGTTTCCGATGTCCACGGGCCTCGGTCGAGGATGGAATGGTGTAGGTTCGGTGGCCTTCAGGTTGGTTCCACAGGTAGAAGCAACATCGAGGGGCCGAAGGGCCTGTGCTGCGCTGTCACATTCTAAGTTCTATGCTTCCTACCGATGCAGAGAGACCGCAAACAAACAGCAAAGGACAGTACGGCGCAGGAACAGGGCTCATTAACACCGTGTCGACATACCGCGCCTCTCGAAGCTGAAAGCCTTTTGCCTCTATGGTGTCCGCATCCCTCTATGCCTTGGCTATTCAGCTGTGGGGGCGCCTCTTATATGCCGCTACTGTAAGTGCTTCCCCTGCCCTCCTCTGTGTAAAGTAAAACTTGCCTCTCACATCTCGTTTCGACTTAGCCCCTCTCACTTGAGTCCCCTCGCAATTGACATTCTCCCCCCCACCCAACCCCCGGGTGAGCGGAGGATGTTCGTAGAGATGTACAGCACGGAAACAGACCCTTCGGCCCAACTGGTCCCAGATATCCTAACCTAATCGAGTCTCGTTTGCCAACACTTGGCCCATATTTTTTTCCTATTCATATACCCATCCAGATGCCTTTTAAGTGCGGTCATTGTACCAGCCTCCACCACTTCCTCTGGCAGCTCATTCCACACACGTACCACCCTCTGTGTGAAAAAGTTGTCCCTTTTAGATCATATGAAGGGAAAGTGATGAGATTTTGAAGGGAGGAATTTGAAAAGGAGGTCCTCGAGGGTAGTAATATCTGGATTACTCCCGGTGTTACGAGCTAGTGAGGGCGGGAATAGGAGGATAGAGCGGGGCTAAGGAGCTGGCGTATGGGGAGAAGGATTCACATTTTTGGATCATTGGAATCTCTTCTGGGGTAGAAGGGCTGCACCTAACTTGGAAAGGGGACCAATATTCTGGCAGGGAGATTTGCCAGAGTTGCTCAGGAGGATTTAAACTAGTAAGGTGGGGGGGCCAGGGAGATAGTGAGGACAGAGACGGGTCCAGCTGAGAACAGAAGTGAGTCAAACAGTCAGGGCAGGCAGGGACGAGGTAGGACGAATAAATTAAACGGCATTTATTTCAACGCAAGGGGCCTAACAGGGAAGGCAGATGAACTCAGGGCATGGTTAGGAACATGGGAGTGGGATATCATAGCAATTACAGAAACATGGCTCAGGGATGGGCAGGACTGGCAGCTTAATGTCCCCTAGGGGGGATGGCGGGCAGGAGTGTTTGCAGAACAATTCGCCTCCACCGGACTTAGAATCGCCGTTCCCGAGGTCACATAATCGCTTTTGTCCCTTGTTTTGAGAAAGGGAAACATGAGCGTGGGGGGGGGGAGTCAGGAATACGAGGTGAGGGGGGGGGGGGGGGGGGGGTTGGGGGAAGGGAGGGTTAATTCCCCACACACCGGAAGGAACTCGAAGCTTGCGAAACCTCAAAAATTTTTCGCGCTGAAGGAATGGAATGCCCAGGATTGTGGAGGAAGAGGGAGGGAGGCTGGGCCGGCCCAGACTATAAAGCAAAGGGGGCAAACGCTGCTCTCTATCAGATCACCTTCCAACCTGCGAAGCCACTCACTGGGAGCGAGCGAAGGCTGCGATAAGATATGAGGACTGAGCTGCGATCCGTCAGCGTTCCCGCCCGTCAGGATGAGGCTCAGAGGTAGAGCCAAGGGGAGGGGGAATTCGATCCCATCACTCCCCCCGAGAGGCCAGAGGCTGGGTCTCTTCATACTGTGGAGGCGGGAGGGAGAGAGAAGGAGAGAGAGAGAGAGAGAGAGAGAGTGTGTGTGTGAGAGAGGGAGGGTGTGTGTGTGTGTGCGTGTGAGTGAGAGAGAGATGGAGAGAGAGAGAGTGTGAGAGAGGGAGAGAGTGTGTGTGTGTGGGAGAGAGAGAATGTGTGGGAGAGAGAGGGAGTGTGTGGGAGAGAGAGAGTGTGTGAGAGAGAGGGAGAGAGTGTGTGTGAGAGAGGGAGTGTGTGTGTATGTGTGTGAGAGAGGGAGAGAGAGAGTGTGAGAGAGGGAGAGAGTGTGCGTGAGAGAGAGAGTGTGCGTGAGAGAGAGAGAGTGTGCGTGAGAGAGAGAGTGTGTGTGAGAGAGAGAGAGTATGCGTGAGAGAGTGTGTGTGAGAGAGGGAGAGTGTGTGTGAGAGAGGGAGAGAGTGTGTGAGAGAGGGAGAGAGTGTGTGTGAGAGAGAGAGTGTGTGCGTGAGAGAGAGAGTGTGTGCATGAGAGAGAGAGTGTGTGCATGAGAGAGAGAAAGTTTGCGTGAGAGAGAAAGTTTGCGTGAGAGAGAGAGAGTTTGCGTGAGAGAGAGAGAGTGTGCGTGAGAGAGAGAGAGTGTGTGTGAGAGAGGGAGAGTGTGTGTGAGAGAGAGTGTGTGTGAGAGAGGGAGAGTGTGTGTGAGAGAGGGAGAGAGTGTGTGAGAGAGGGAGAGAGTGTGTGTGAGAGAGAGTGTGTGCATGAGAGAGAGAGTGTGTGCATGAGAGAGAGAAAGTTTGCGTGAGAGAGAAAGTTTGCGTGAGAGAGAGAGTTTGCGTGAGAGAGAGAGAGTGTGCGTGAGAGAGAGAGAGTGTGTGTGAGAGAGGGAGGGAGTGTGTGTATGAGAGAGGGAGTGTGTGTGTGAGAGAGTGCGCGTGAGAGAGAGAGAGTATGCGTGAGGGAGAGTGTGTGTGAGAGAGGGAGAGAGTGTGTGTGAGAGAGAGAGTGTGTGTGTGTGTGAGAGAGGGATAGTGTGTGGGAGAGAGTGTGTGTGAGAGAGAGAGTGTGTGTGTGTGTGAGAGAGGGAGAGAGTGTGTGAGAGAGGGAGAGAGTGTGTGTGAGAGAGAGAGTGTGTGCATGAGAGAGAGAGTGTGTGCATGAGAGAGAGAAAGTTTGCGTGAGAGAGAAAGTTTGCGTGAGAGAGAGAGTTTGCGTGAGAGAGAGAGTGTGCGTGAGAGAGAGAGAGTGTGCATGAGAGAGAGAGAGTGTGTGTGAGAGAGGGAGGGAGTGTGTGTATGAGAGAGGGAGTGTGTGCGTGAGAGAGTGCGCGTGAGAGAGAGAGAGTATGCGTGAGGGAGAGTGTGTGTGAGAGAGGGAGAGAGTGTGTGTGAGAGAGAGAGTGTGTGTGTGTGTGAGAGAGGGATAGTGTGTGGGAGAGAGTGTGTGTGTGAGAGAGAGAGTGTGCGTGAGAGAGAGAGAGTGTGCGTGAGAGAGAGAGAGTGTGCGTGAGAGAGAGTGTGAGAGAATGTGTGCGTGAGAGTGTGAGAGAGAGTGTGAGTGTGTGAGAGAGAGTGTGAGAGTGAGTGTGTGAGTGTGTCAGTGAGGTGCTCGAACCCCTGCTTCCCTGGGGGGTGGGGGTGGGGATGGGGGATAGGCTGATCAATACTATCTATCCCGCTGGGTCCCTGCCTAACCAGCTCGGGCCCCTGTGTCCGTGTCGGAACGACGCAGCCCGTGGTAGGGAACGTTGCTCCTTCTGTCCAGCCTGAGTCTAACTGTTGCTGTTCTCCACAGGCCCTTCAGTTACAAATGCAGAAAGGACTCCGCGGGCTCTCAGAGTACCTGTGTCCCACTTCAGGTGAGAACCCTTTACACGTCCCTCCTGGTCTCATTCCGAGCCCACCTCCTCCAGCCGGGATTCCCCTCATTCAGAACCGCCCCCAACTTCCTCCTTTTCCCCCCTGTCGACTCCCTGTTCGAAATCCGATAGGTTTCCCGTGACCTGCCCTCTCTCCCCCCTTGGTTCTGAACATAACCCTAACCCGATCCGGTCTCTCTCTGTCCGTCAGCCCCTGGAATCAGGCTGGGAAACCCCTCGCTCCATGCACACACAATGCCCAAGGAGCGCGGTCGCCCCCTGTCCCACCCACTTCCTGTACCCCACTCCTCTCTCGCTGCGTTTGGAGGGGGGCACCGTTTGCCTTCCTTCGATGGTTGGCACCTTGGCGAAATCTGATGTCATCCTGTGATTGTCCTCCCTCCCCTCCCCCCGACTTCCCAGAGTCCCCTTCAGGTGAAGATACCCAACAAGATGGAGGAGTGCGGAGGCCCAGACGGAGGAGAGGAGCACGAGAGCTACCAGCTGAAGATCACGGGGGCGTCTTCGGCCATCGTGCCAATGGGCAGCACCCACCTCTCCCTGGAGCGGTCGGTCATGCTGGTCCTGGCCATGGAGAGGTTAAAGGCCGGGCTCCAGCGTCACCCCTCGCCCGAAGGCTGGGCGCACGACTCCAGCGCCTTTGCTGACTCGGACCTGCTGGAAAACTTCGCCGCCATCATGGAAGGTAAGGGCACGTGCGCCCTCCCCTTGTTTCCCTGCTGCGCTTCACTCCCGCGGGAGGGTCTGGAACTCGGACGCCACAGACGCCCTCCCCACTGCCCCTCTCCCACCCAATCAGGGGTGGGTCAGTGCTGCCAACAGTCTGTACCAAATCTACACTGGTCCCACTTTCCCACACTAGGCCCCAAGCCTCACACAGCACATCAAGCGCTCTGGTCCCACTTTCCCATACTAGGCCCCAAGCCTCACACAGCACATCAAGCGCTCTGGTCCCACTTTCCCACACTAGGCCCCAAAGCCTCACACAGCACATCAAGCGCTCTGGTCCCACTTTCCCACACTAGGCCCCAAAGCCTCACACAGCACATCAAGCGCTCTGGTCCCACTTTCCCACACTAGGCCCCAAAGCCTCACACAGCACATCAAGCGCTCTGGTCCCACTTTCCCACACTAGGCCCCAAAGCCTCACACAGCACATCAAGCGCTCTGGTCCCACTTTCCCACACTAGGCCCCAAGCCTCACACAGCACATCAAGCGCTCTGGTCTCACTTTCCCACACTAGGCCCCAAAGCCTCACACAGCACATCAAGCGCTCTGGTCCCACTTTCCCACACTAGGCCCCAAGCCTCACAGCACGGCTGGTGGGGGGGACAACATGCTATGAGGCTTTGGGCCCAGTACGGGGAAATGGAACCAGTAGATTTGGTACAGACATTTGGTGGCATTCACCCTTTTAAACCCTTTCCCCTCCCATCGATTGGGGGAGATACGTTATCCCTCCAATCCCCAGCTACGTTAACCCTCGGCAGTGATTCCATCGTACGTCAGATTCCCAGACGGAGGTCGGAGAATCCCTACGGGCGCGGGTCCCTTCAACCCTCCCAAGAGCGTCCTGCTGAGCTCCGTTCCCCCCATCACCCTGAATTTCCTGCAACAGGCCTGGACGCTGAGGGTGGGGGGCTTGGAGGCTAATGTAGCACGGTCGCCTCCCCCTGACCCGCACATCGTCGGGAACCTCAACTGGGTTGGGGGGAGAACGGGAGGCAATTCTGTACAGGCGGTTCGCCCCCGTGAGTTGGAATTCTGCGCTCACTCCGTCAGCCCAATCCACTAACGCCTCTCGCCCCTCCTTCCCCGTTTCTCTCTCTCCTCCCCCTCCCCCGCAGAGATCGACCCCTGCCTCATCTCCGACGGCGTCACCGAGAGCTCCTCCTGTCGCTTCCGCTTCGTGCACACCGAGTGCAGGCGTCTGACGGACGACAGGGACCGGGCCCTCATCCTGGCGCAGGACATGCAGCTGCTGGCGGTCTCCCTGAGGAGCCCCGTCGACGCGGGTAGGTGGGGGAATTAGCGTGGGCGACCCGTTGGCTGCGGGCGGTGAGGTTGTGGGGGGGGGGAAGCGAGGGGGGTGGGAGATGGCGGCTTAGGAAACCCTCTCCTCCCAGGGAACTCTCAATCTGGTATCCTTACGCCTCTTCGGTGGGGGAGTGGGGGTCTCGGGGGCTCCACGTGACCCCAGACCCTCCCTCTCCCCCACCTTTCCCTCAGTCAAGCACTCTGGTCCCACTTTCCTATGCTAGGCCCCAGGCCTCACACAACACGTCAAAGTGCTCTGGTCCCACTTTCCTATGCTAGGCCCCAAGCCTGATACAACATGTCAAAGCGCTCTGGTCCCACTTTCCTATACTAGGCCGCAAGCCTCACACAACACGTCAAAGGTCTCCGGTCCCACTTTCCTATGCTAGGCCGCAAGCCTCACACAACACGTCAAAGTGCTCTGGTCCAACTTTCCTATGCTAGGCCCCAAGCCTGATACAGCACGTCAAAGCACTCTGGTCCCACTTTCTTGTGCTAGGCCCCAGGCCTCACACAACACGTCAAAGCACTCTGGTCCCACTTTCTTGTGCTAGGCCCCAAACCTCACACAACACGTCAATGTGCGCTGGTCCCACTTTCCTATGCCGAGAGGGGTTGGGAGTATGTGAGGGGGCAAGAGATGAGGGCCACTCACAAATGCTTCCCCCCCTCCTCCCCCCACATGTGGGGAGGGGGTATCTGAGACTGTTTGAAGCGAGAGAGTGTGTGGGGGGGTAATGTTTAGAACTTGTTCATGCAGAGGGTACCATTGCGACACGGGGGGGGGGGGTTAACTCTCACCATTTCCTCTTCACGCCCTCCTGTCTGCCTCTTACTCTGCACCAATATGCTGTTTCAACATAATTACTTCGTAAAATTACTTCAACGGTGAATTCCTTTTTCTGGCTGAGATCTCTCTAGGTCACCTTCTTATTTCTCACTCGCAAATACTTTCAATGTGAAAAGGTACCATTTGATAGCGAGTGTTTCAATCTTTCTCTCTCTCTCACTCTCCTTTCTCTCTCTCTCATCTCTCTCCTGTCTCCCTCTCTCTTCTTTTTCCTGTCTCTCTCTCTCTGTCTTCTCTCTCTCTCTGTCTTCTCTCTCTCTCTCTCCTGTCTCTCTCTCTCTGTCTTCTCTCTCTCTCTCTCCTGTCTCTCTCTCTCTCTCTCCCCTGTCTTTCTCTCTCTCTCTCCTGTCTCTCTCTCTATCTTCTATCTCTCTCTCCTGTCTGTCTGTCTCTCTCTCCTGTCTCTCTCTCTCCTCTCTCTCTCTCCTCTCTCTCTCTCTCCTCTCCCTGTCTCTCTTTCTCTCTCTCCTGTCTCTCTCTCTCTCCTTTTCGCCTGTCCGTCTCTCTCACTCCTGGCTCTCTCTCTCTCCTGTCTCTCTCTCTCTCTCTCTCACTCTCTCCTGTCTCTCCTCTCTCTCTCTCTCTCTCTCTCTCTTGTCTTTCTCTCTCTCCTCTCCCCATCTCTCTCTCTCACTCCTGGCTCTCTCTCTCTCTCCTGTCTGTCTGTCTCTCTCTCTCCTCTCCCCGTCTCTCTCTCTCTCTCCCCTGTCTCTCTCTCTCTCTCTCTCTCTCCCCCTCGACGGCAGTTCCTCACTGGCTGACATTCAAGACTGTTGGTTTATAGACCACCCAATGTCGGATTGTCTCATTGCTCTGAAACACAAAAGATTTAAACTCAGTTGGGTTTCAGTTCGCTGGGACGTCCCATTTTGGTCAAATTCAAATTGTTGTCAAAACCCGCCTGGGGTGTCCGCTTCCACGGGACATCCATGCAACATTCCGGTGCATTCTGGGAACGCCACGGGCGCTGCTCCGCGCTCGGCGCGGGACGGCCTTCCTGCTCTCTTAAAGGGACAGCGCACGCCCTCAACTCTATAACGGGGGGATGGGACGGTTCGAGCATTGCGAAGGGGGTCTGGACGGCGGGGAGGAGGTGGCGGGACATGGGGAGGGGGTTTCGAGAGGGACTCCCGCGGTGGGTTCCAGAAAACAGGCCTCGGCCCAGATGGATTAGGCCGAAAGGGCCTGTTTTCAGGCTGTGGGCCTGGTCCTGTGACTCCCTGCCCCATCCCCCTCCCTGGCGGTTGCTCTCACGGTTAGCTCGCCCCTCTCTCTGACACCTCGCCCCTCCCCCCTTCTTTCTCTCTGCGCAGTTCAGCTGGACGTCATGTACTACAAGTCCACGGGGGACCAGCCGGAAATGTTGCCCGTCGTGTTGGGAGTGAGCCATCAGAACCTCTTCATCACGTGCACTGGGCCTCAGGAGAGGCCAAGGGTGAGGATCGAGGTAAGGGGGCACTCGTCTCTTGAGGGGGGGAGGGCGCAAGGGGGTTTCTGGGAGATTGACAATCGTCCTCCCCCACCTGGGTGGTGGGGGTTGGCATAACCTCGCTTCCCAGGCCCTGTGGTCGCGGGTGACCAGTGGGCCATCCGTCCAGGCCGGGCTTCGGGTCCAGAGGCGGGCACGGTACCCGCAGCACGCCAACAGAGCCTTCGGCCCAACCCGTTTCCCGCTGCTGACCCGCCCATGCCCCGTTGGCCGGCACTTGGCGCACGGAACGTTCCGGTCCATCTCCCCGTCCTTTGAAATGTTGGAATCACACACTCTACGTTGCCCCTCGGGTCCCTTTTAAATCTCTTCCCCGCGTTCCCCCCCCCCCCACCTCACACATAAACCTCTGGCATTGGACTCCCCAACCCCCATGGGCAAGGTCTTGGCGATCCACCTCATCTGCATCCCTCATGATGCTATCCACGCCCCCCCCCCCCCCCCACCCTCGGACCTTCAACGCTCCAGGGAAATAAACGAGCCCCCAGCCCATCCGACCTCTCTCAGTCATTCCAACCCTCCAGTCTGCTCCCGTTCCAATTCCATAACTCTCCGCATTACTCCAACGCCGGGCCCACTAAAAATCTCGTCTAAGTTGGTCAGAGTATTGAGTACAGGAGTTGGGAGGTCATGTTGTGGCTGGACAGGGCATTGGTTAGGCCACTGTTGGAATATTGCGTGCAATTTTGGTCTCCTTCCTATCGGAAAGATGTTGTGAAAGGGTTCAGAAAAGATTGACAAGGATGTTGGAGGGTTCGAGCTACAGGGAGAGGCTGAACAGGCCGGGGCTGTTTTCCCTGGAGCGTCGGAGGCTGAGGGGTGACCTTATAGAGGTTTATAAAATCATGAGGGGGCATGGGTAAGATAAATAGACACGGTCTTTTCCCCCTGGGGTGGGGGGAGTCCAGAACTAGAGGGACATAGGTTTAGGGTGAGAGGGGAAAGATATAAAAGAGATCTAAGGGGCAACTTTTTCACACAGAGGGTGGTACGTGTATGGAATGAGCTGCCAGAGGAAGTGGTGGAGGCTGGTACAATGACAACATTTAAAGGGCATCTGGATGGGTATATGAATAGGAAGGGTTTGGAGGGATATGGGCCAGAATGGGACTAGATTAGGCTCGGATATCTGGGTCGTCATGGCCGAGTTAGGCCGGAGGGTCTGTTTCCGTGCTGTACGTCTCTAATAACATCCCAACTCAATGCTCTGACTGACTATGTCAAGTGTGCCAAACGCCTTTGTCGTCTCCCTGTCTAGTTGAGAAAGCCACGTTGAAAGAACTGTGCACCTGCAACCCCCCCCCCCACCCCCACACCCTCAGGTCTCTCTCTCTCTCTCTCTCTGTTCCACACCACACTCCCCCCTCAGGGCCCGGCTGTGTGTAGGCCCTGCCCTGGCCTGCCTTCCCACAATGCAACAGCTGGCCTTCGACTCCGTCTGCTATCCCCTTCCCGGCCTTCCCGAATGGTGCCGGTGTGCATCCCGCGAGCTTGATACTCCGAGCGTCCGGCAGAGCGGGCGCCGTCCGCCGTTGCCGGGACGACGGCCCGAGAACGCTGAGGGGGTTGGGGCGAACCCGGACGGCTCTCACCGTGTGCGTTCTGTCTCTCTCTCTCTTTGGCAGAAATGGGACGAGAACCTCAGGAACATCAGCAGCGCCACCGACCTTCTGCGCTTCGTGTTCTTCAAGCGGGTGGGCAGCGGCGGGCACTACTTCGAGCTGGAGTCGGCCATGTACCGCGGTTGGTACATCAGCACCGCGCTGAGCGACGGCCAGCCCATCGAGATGGGCGTCAAGACCAACAGGAAGAGAGTCACCATCTTCACGGCCGAGTGAAGGCCTCGGTGATGTCACGCGCCCTTCCGCCCCACAAACTGCGCGTGTCTCAGAACCCCAAATCAGAAAGTTGTTGATTTTTGAGAGAGTCTGTGTATGTACTGAGTACAGAATATTCAATCTGGTTAGAAATGGAGGCGCTGACAATCCGACAGAACTGTCACGTGAATGGCTGGGGGCAATATTTGCTCCGCTTTCACTCGCCGCGCCTCATTCGCGTTTTAAGTTATGTTGCGTCCGGGAACTCGAGAGGATTCGATTATTTAACTATTTATTGTAATTTAACGTCTTTGCTAATTTATCTTCCGTTCGTCATTAAATCAAGTCGGCCATTTTATTATCAAACGTGTTGGCGTCCATGTTGATTTGTCGCACAGCCTAACAACAGGCCCGAACTGGCCACCTTTAGCTCTGAACCGGTCCGGCCCTGTTTGACCCCTGTCCCTCTGAACTCTTTCCTCAGCAAGTACGTGAGTGAACATCGTAGAGCCATATAACGTGGACACAGGTCCTTTGGTCCGAACTGTCCAGACATCCTAAACTAATCTGGGAGGGAATCCTGAGGGACAGGATGTAGCTGTATTTGGAAAGGCAAGGACTGATTCAGGATAGTCAACATGGCTTCGTGCGTGGGAAATCATGTCTCACAAACCTGATTGAGTTTTTTGAAGAAGTAACAAAGAGGATTGATGAGGGCAGAGCAGTAGATGTGATCTATATGGACTTCAGTAAGGCGTTCGACAAGGTTCCCCATGGGAGACTGGTGAGCAAAGTCAGGGAATACAGGGAGAACTAGCCATTTGGATACAGAACTGGCTCAAAGGTGGTGGTGGAGGGTTGTTTTTCAGACTGGAGGCCTGTGACCAGTGGAGTGCCACAAGGATCGGTGCTGGGTCCACTACCTTTTGTCATTCACATAAATGATTTGGATGCGAGCATAAGAGGTACAGTTAGTAAGTTTGCAGATGACATCAATGGAGGTGTAGTGGACAGTGAAGAGGGTTACCTCAGATTACAACAGGATCTGGACCAGATGGGCCAATGGGCTGAGAAGTGGCAGATGGAGTTTAATTCAGATAAATGCGAGATGCTGCATTTTGGGAAAGCAAATCTTAGCAGGACTTATCCACTTAACGGTAAGGTCCTAGGGAGTGTTGCTGAACAAAGAGACCTTGGAGTGCAGGTTCATAGCTCCTTGAAAGTGGAGTCGCAGGTAGACAGGATAGTGAAGGAGGCGTTTGGTATGCTTTCCTCTATTGAGTAGAGTATTGAGTACAGGAGTTGGGAGGTCATGTTGCGGCTGTACAGGATATTGGTTAGGCTGCTGTTGGAATATTGTGTGCAATTCCGGTCTCCTTCCTATCGGAAAGATGTTGTGAAACTTGAAAGGGTTCAGAAAAGGATGTTGCCAGGGTTGGAGGGTTTGAGCTACAGGGAGAGGCTGAACAGGCTGGAGCTGTTTTCCCTGGAGCGTCGGAGGCTGAGGGGGTGACCTTATAGAGGTTTATAAAATCAGGAGGAGCATGGATAGGGTAAATAGGCAAAGTCTTTTCCCTGGAATGGGGGAGTCCAGAACTAGAGGGGCATAGGTTTAGGGTGAGAGGGGAAAGATATAAAAGCGACCTAAGGGGCAACTTTTTCACACAGAGGGTGGTACGTGTATGGAATGAGCTGCCAGAGGAAGTGGTGGAGGCTGGTACAATTGCAACATTTAAGAGGCATTTGGATGGGTATATGAATAGGAAGGGTTTGGAGGGATATGGGGCGGGTGCTGGCAGGGGGGACTAGATTGGGTTGGGATATCTGGGACGGGTTGGGACCGAAGGATCTGTATCCGCGCTGTACATCTCTCTGACTCGATGATTCGATAGATAAATCTTTTTTCTGTACACAAGGCCCTTCTGGATTGTCTACACTTTATTTCAGTGCTCTTTCTTGGAATTGTTTTGAATAATATCGTTTTGTATTTGTTGTAACGTTAAAAAATATATATTTTTGAATAAAAATAGATTGAGAAAAAAAAGCAGGGAGGTTATGTTGCAGCTGGACGGGGCGCTGGTGAGGCCACATCTGGGATATTGTGTCCAGTTGTGGTCTCGTCACTTGAGACAGGACGTACTGGCGCTGGAGGGGGGGTGTAGAGGAGGTTGACTGGGTCGATTCTGGAGTTGAGAGGGTCGGTTATGAGGAGAGATTGGGATTAAATCCATTGGAATTCAGAAGAATTCGAGAAACATATAAAATTAGGAAGGGAATAGATAGGATAGAGGTAGAGAGGATGTTTCCACTGGCCGGTGAAAATAGGACAAGAGGGTGTAGTCTCCAAATGAGGAGGGAGGGAGCAGATTGAGGAGGGACCTCTTCTCCCAGAGGGTTGGGAATTGGTGGCATTCAGTGGAAGTGGTTGAACTCTCCTCAGGGAATGTTTTGAACGCTGAGATCGATCCCTTTCAGAACAGGAAAGGAATGAAGGGGGAGAGGGCGGGTGCTGAGTCCATGAGAAAGATCAGCCACGAAGGGCGGGGGGGCAGGCTTGAAGGGGGTCAGACGGCCTCCCCCCCCAAGTTCCTTATGTTCGGACCCCCACGGATGCCGAAGGAGACGGACAATCTCTCCGTGCTCGGCCGCGAACCAGGCCAGGTTCCGGAAACTTCCGCCCCGCCCGCGGTTAGCTGTCTGGCGATCGTCGCTGGCCCATGCTCGGAGCTGCACTGCACGCGGGTAGGCCTCACGTCTCTGATGCAGGCCTCCGCTGTCCGTGCAGCAGCAAGATGGAGGCGGGAGACTGGACCCCCCCCGCCCCAGTGTTGGAGCAGGCACACGTTGGCTCCTGCATTTATGTGGCACCCCCGATCCGCTGAGGAAGTGCATTACTGAGCAGGGTGCCCCACCCCCCCCACACATTGGCATCTGGCCTCTGGCGACCGGGAAAGGGCCTTGTGGAGTTAGGCTTCTACAGCAAGGCCCGACAATACAGCGACAGGGGTTGGGGGTGGGGGTGGGGTGCCAGGTTGTAACAGGGAGGTGTTTTTTTTTAACCGCTGAGGGGTTCCAGGTGGCATGTGGCAGCTGGCGAAATATGGCCCTCGATTTGTCAACGTTGGCGCCAACCACGTGGCGTTTTATCCATCCTGCCAAGCTGAGGATCGGGCTGGAGGGGTGCTGAGTTAGATGGTGGAAGTGAGGCATTGTGTGACGGTGCGTGGGCGGGGGAGTGGAGGGGTGGTGACACATGAGATGCTTTACAATTGACTGGGAGACCTGACTCGGTCGCTCCCCCATCGCTGCTTCCTGTTGCCAAAGCGACCGAAGGCTTCCCTTAGCCACTTGAGGCCTGGTCACCAATGAGCTCAGAACGCCAATCCTGAGGGGAGGGTGGTGTCACGTGATCTGTGCCAAGGGTCAACCAGTCTCTCAGTTGGCTCTCGGAACGGACAGCAGCTGTTTCCCACCTGGATCCTTGTCCTCGACAGTGTGAGGTTCGATTCCCAGCACCGGCTGAGGTGACAGTGAAGGGCTCCCCCTTCTCAATCTCTCCCCTCGCCTGAGAGGCAGCGACACCTCAGGTGAAACCAGCCTCCAGTCCCTCCCCACTCTCTCTCTCTTTGTCTTGTGAGAGAGCGCAGCCTTGTGGTCGGTCGGATAATGGCGGCTTTGAAAATCGTCACACGGGGCAAGAATTCTGGAAGGACGTTAACCAACCGCCAAATTTGCAAACTCAATTTCCTAGGATGTTATCGAGGCCGGAGGCTTTGAGTTGGAAGGAAAGGTTGAGCGTATTTTTTTTTCCCTGGAGCATCAGAGGCTGAGGTGGGGATGACCTTATAGAGGTTTATAAAATCATGAGGTAACTGCGTGGACAGAATGCTTGGCCAAGGCCTTTATTTTTTTTTCTTTCTTTTTTTATTTTACTTTTCTTTTTTTTTGTGCAGGTGTGAGACACAGTGAAAGACACAAAGTGTACAAATCTTTATTCAATTTCCACCACCAGGAAGATAGGAAAACACCCGGGTGGCCCTTCACCTCAAAGGGCAATGCTGTGTGATCGATCTCCTGTGTATTTTTTTTTCTTTTTTTCTTCTTCTTCTTTAATACTGTGTGAAATCTCCTCCTTATTTTTTTGTGTGGTCAATCTCCAGTTTTTATTTAACCCCTAAACTACCGCCTAACTGCGGTAGTGCTTATTTTTTTTCCCCCAGCACCCATACTCGGAGCGCAGGCTGCACTGCACCCGGGTAGGCCTCATGTCTCCAAGTGTGTGTGTGCAGGTGTGAGACACAGTGAGCCAAGGCCTTTATCCCTAGAGTTGGGGAGTCAAAATCTAGAGGGGCGTAAATTGAAGGTGAGAGAGGAAGCTGAGAGGCGACTTTTTTACACATGGAGTGAGTGGAATGAGCTGTCTGTGATGGAGGCTGGTTCAATGACAACATTTAAAAAGGCTGAGACGCCAAGAGGAAGGGTTGAGAGGGATGTGGGACAACTGCTGGCAAACAGGACTAGAGTCATAGGGATGGACAGCAGGGAAACAGACCCTTCGGTCCAACCCGTCCATGCCGACCCAGATATTCCCAACCCAATCTAGTCCCAGCACCTCGCATTTATCTGAATTAAACTCCATCCGCCACTTCTCAGCCCTTTGGCCCATCTGGTCCAGATCCTGTTGTATATTAAAAAAACTCCAACTATCTACTTAACTAAATAAATAATAAACAAGCTAATACATAGCAATAATTCAGCTCAGCCAAACAAAACACTCACTCTCGGACATCGAGAGCATCAGTTTTCACAAATTCATACAGTCGCCGTTTCCCCTCTCCTGACACCGGACTCGGAAAAACACAATCGTCACGGCGATGTGGCAGCCCTTATTTGTGTGGCAGACAAATCCGCGTCCAGGTATTCCAAAACAAAATGGCCGCCATGTCTTATAGAAATTCCCAGTCTTGTGGTGTACCCATACTAGTGAGAAAATCCAGGGGGATACGCTCCATAACGACCTTCCGACAGGGCCAGGGGGAGGTTTCGGAGACCCAACCTAACAAGATATTCGCTCTTGCACAAGAAAGTGCCAACGTCGAAAGGCATGTTTTGCTTTATGTGCACCTGCAGGGAAGGCCCAGACGAAACGGGATGGGGTCCTTCACCTCCCTGCTTTTCAACTCCATCCCTTTCGTGACGAAGGACAGGATTCCAATTGCCTTCTGTGACAATGCTGCTTCCCTTTAACCAGGGTTAGACCAGAGACCATAGGACCATAGGCCCATTCAATCATGGCCGACGGGCATTTCAACGCCACCTCCCCGCACGCTCCCCGTCTCCCTTAATTCCTTGCGAGATTAAGAATTTAGCAATCTCTGCCTTGAAGACATTTAACGTCCCTGCGCTCCGTGGAAATGTATTCCACAGGCCCATCGCTCTCTGGCTGAACAAATGTCTCCTCATTTCCGTTCCAAATTGACCCCCTCTCATTCTAAAGCTGTGCCCACGGCTCCTAGTCTCCCCCGTCTGACGGAAACAATTTCCCAGCTTCCACCGTCTCTAAGCCAGGCATTAATCTTGTAAGTTTCTCTTAGAGCTCCCCTCCTGAAGGGAACACAATCCCAGAATCCTCGGCTGTTTGTCGTACATTAGGCCTACCATTCCAGGGATCGTCTGGTTGTTTCTCAGGAGGTTGGAAAACCTCTGAAAAGTCCAACTTCAAATGGTTTCTGGGCTGGTTTGATTGTGGCGAACAGATATTGCCTCAGTCAGTAGGCTTTCAAGGGTTTGATGTGAAGATGCTTTTGAGTTGGACTGGGGGGGTGGACAAACTTAAAAATCACACAACACCAGGTTATTGTCCGACAGGTTTATTTGGAAGGACACTAGCTTTCGGAGCGACGCTCCTTCATCAAGCTGATGAAGGAGCAACGCTCCGAAAGCTAGTGCTTCCAAATAAACCTGTCGGACTATAACGCAGTGTCATGTGATTGTTAACTTCAAGTTTTTGATAGGGCCAGGTTTCCCGGCTCAGCTTAACCCAGGTTTGGATTTTGATTTTTTTGGCCGTCGGGCTGTTTACCGAGAGCGGCCCGTAGTGTCGGAAAAGCTGCTAAACACACAGAAACAGGTTCATGTCAGTGCGCTCTCTCTCTCTCTCTCTCTCTCTGACCTCTCTCCTGTAAGCAAGCGGTTGGTGGGGACTGTTGCTAGGGTTTGGAACGATGGTTGGAATGATCTGTTGGGTTTTTCGGATGATTAGATTCCCTACAGTGTGGAAACAGGCCCTTCGGCCCAACAAGTCCACACCGACCCTCCGAAGAGTAACCCACCCAGACCCATTTCCCTCTGACTAATGCATCTAACACTATGGGTAGTTTAGCATGGCCAATCCACCCTAACCTGCACATCCCTGAGCACTATGGGACAATTTAGCATGGCCAATCCACCCTAACCTGCACATCCCTGAGCACTATGGGACAATTTAGCATGGCCAATCCACCCTAACCTGCACATCCTGAACACTATGGGTAATTTAGCATGGCTAATTCACCCTAACCTGCACATCCCTGAGCACTATGGGTAATTTAGCATGGCCAATTCACCCTAACCTGCACATCCCTGAGCACTATGGGTAATTTAGCACGGCCAATTCACCCTAAACTGCACATCCCTGAGCACTATGGGTAATTTAGCATGGCCAATCCACCCTAACCTGCACATCTTTGGACTGTGGGAGGAAACCAGAGCACCCGGAGGAAACCCACACAGACACCGGGGAGAACGTGCAAACCCCACACAGACAGTCGCCCGAGGCCAGAATCGAACCTGGGACCCTGGTGCTGTGAGGCAGCGGTGCTAACCACTGAGCCACCGTGCCGCCCCGTGACGGGTCACCTTCTTTGGTTTTCTGTACTCTCCTGTTTGCGTTCCACGCGGTAGCCTTGTATCTGAGTTCTGCTTCGTTTAAAACTAACGTTACAACACAGGATAAACCTTCCTGCTTGATATAACACCAGAAGAGATTTATCCTGCGCAGTAATCTGTGAAAATTCAAGATGTTCAGGAACTATTCCCAAAAGTCACTATTCAAAGTAAAAAGTAACAATTTTATTTTGTTAACGTCTAACATTGAATAATTAATTAACAACCGTTTACAGCTCCTTCCTCCAACCTATCTTTTACCTTTCCCTCTACATTACTAACACAATTAAAACCCTCAATTAAGATTTACCAAAAACTTCAAAGTCCAAAACCAGCCAGCTGTCAAATCTTCTCTTTGTCTTTCTCGGTCTTCTTTTCTTCTTAGGGATTTCTGTTTCACTGGTCATTGAGCGATGAAGGTACCTTTAAGAGAGCTATTCTCCTGTGCAGCCTGCTGATGTTGGTGGCCTGGCAGTTCTCCTCTTAACTGTTCAATTTTCCCTCAGTCTTATATCCCTCCTAAAGCTTCTGATTGCATCATTGGCTTTTAAGATTGTCAATATACTCAATTCAAACTTGTTGGGGTTTGGGGGGGTTATAAATTACACTGATTGGACGAATTTGAATCTGTTTTTGTATCCAGGCAACCAGCTACACTAATAAATGTTACAATGTAAAATTCTCCAGCTCTCTGGTTGCCTCTCTGAGTCCTTCACTCTCTTAAAGGTACAGTACACTTCTACAGGACCGCAGATGCTGGAGATCAGAGTCGAGAGTGCGCGGTGCTGGAAAAGCGCAGCAGGTCAGGCCGCGTCCGAGGGAGCAGGAGAATCGACGTTTCGGGCAGAAGCCCTTCATCAGGAGTGAGGTTTGTGAGCCGGGGGAGGGAGAGGGGGAATCGGTGAGAGATAAATGGGAGGGGATGGGGTGGGTAGCTGAGACAGCGATAGGTGGATGGAAGTGAGGGAGAAGGTCATTGGGAAGGAGTGATGGACAGGTCCAGAGGGCGGTGCCGAGTTGAAGGCTTGGGATAATGTTTCGGGGGGTGGGGGAGGGGGAGGATGGTACACCTTTACAACAGCTGCATCACTCCATGGCACACCCGCTTAGAATGGCTAGCACGTTTAAGGCCTGGGCTACCTTCTTGAAACGTTTTGAGGGGGTTGGGGGGGGGGGGAGGTCTTTACGGGATTTGCTGCCTGGTTCCGAACTGGGATCCGGACTCGAAGGCGGCGAGTGGGAGCTGTCGGTGCTCCGGGCGTTAAATCCGGCTGGTTTAACCGGCTCCGGGGACAAGCAGCGACTCTTTCAGTCACCAAGCGTTTGCCGAGGGCGTGGTGGGGGGGGGGAGGAGGGGGAAAAGTGACCTCGAGAGTGTTGGCAAATCCCACCCCCCACCCCAATCCGAGGAAAGGAGAGACCATTACAGCACGTGCTCAGTGTTTCATTTCGCTGAAAACATCCCCAGAATGTTTAGAAATCAATTGAGAAACGCAGCGTAGAATATAGAACGTTCTGGCCCAGTACAGGCCCTTCGGCCCTTCGGTGTTAACCGACCTTCAGGAGACCAATCTGAAGCCCAGATAACCTACACCATTCCATTAGAACGTAGAACATAGAACAATACAGCACAGAACAGGCCCTGCGGCCCACCATGTTGTGCCGAACATTTGTCCTAGCTTAAGCACCTCTCCAATTGCCCCTTAAAGGTCACCAACGATTCGGACTCTGCCACTCCCACGGGCAGCGCATTCCATGCCCCCACCACTCTCTGGGTAAAGAACCTACCCCTGACATCCCCCCTATACCTTCCACCCTTCACCTTAAATTTATGTCCCCTTGTAACACTCTGTTGTACCCGGGGAAAAAGTCTCTGACTGTCTACTCTATCTATTCCCCTGATCATCTTACAAACCTCTACCAAGTCACCCCTCATCCTTCGCCGTTCCAATGAGAAAAGGCCGAGAACTCTCAACCTATCCTCGTACGGCCTATTCTCCATTCCAGGCAACATCCTGGTAAATCTCCTCTGCACCCTCTCCAAAGCTTCCACATCTTTCCTAAAGTGAGGCGACCAGAACTGCACACAGTACTCCAAATGTGGCCTAACCAAAGTCCTGTACAGCTGCAACATCACCTCACGACTCTTGAATTCAATCCCTCTGCTAATGAACGCTAATACACCATAGGCCTTCTTACAAGCTCTATCCACCTGAGTGGCAACTTTCAAAGAGCTATGTACATAGACCCCAAGATCCCTCTGTTCCTCCACCTTACTAAGAACCCTACCGTTAACCCTGTATTCCGTATTCTTATTTGTTCTTCCAAAATGGACAACTTCACACTTGGCAGGGTTGAACTCCATCTGCCACTCCTCAGCCCAGCTCTGCATCATATCAAATTCCCTTTGCAGCCGACAACAGCCCTCCTCACTGTCCACAACTCCACCAATCTTCGTATCGTCTGCAAATTTACTGACCCACCCTTTGACTCCCTCTTCAAAGTCATTCATAAAAATTACAAACAGCAGAGGACCCAGAACTGATCCCTGCGGAACACCTTTCCATTCTCCTCCATATGCCTATCCAATGCCCATTTAAATGCCCTTAACGTTGGCGAGTTGCAGACAGGACGTTCCACGCCTCTCCTGCTACTCTCTGAGTAACGAAACTACCTCTGACATCTGTCCTGTATCTATCACCCCCTCAATTTAAAGCTATGTCCCCTCGTGCTAGCCATCACCATCCGAGGGAAAAGGCTCTCCCTGTCCACCCTATCTAACCTTCAGGTCATCTCGCACCTCTCTATTAAGCCACCTTCTCTCTAACGAAAAGCGTCAAGTCCCTCAGCCTTTCCTCATAAGACCTTCCCTCCCATCCCAGGCGACATCCTGGGTAAATCTCCTCAGAACCCTTTCCAAAGCTTCCACATCCTTCCTATAATGCGGTGACCAGAACAACACAGCGGCCCGCACCAGAGTTTCATTCGAGTCAGAAGAGAAGGAACGCGCAACCAGAAATGAGTTACGACGAAAAGCAGAGGGAAAAAGAGTGAATCGCTTCCGGAAGAAAAATAAAGAGAGAGAAAAGAAGAGGGGGGGGATGGGTTTTGATTGTTAGAATTCGACGGGAGTTCAAACACTCATTTCTGAAGTGTTGAGAAATCACATCAAAGGGCAGCGAGGTAAAAAGAGGTAAAACTTACTGGCAGAAAGAGCTGACATCGCTGGGCTGACCAAGCGATGTCTTCTAGCGTGAAGTGAGATGGCCACAAAAATGAATTAAGACGAAGATGAATTCGGCGACCGCGTACGCGTTAAATTATCCAGAACAATTGAATAGAGGTTGGCGAGACCGCATTTAGCAGGATTGCAGCACACAGAGACACAGGAAGAGGACCAGAAATCTGAAACTCCGCAGCTTTGCTTTCTGAGATAAGGTGTTGGCGCTACTTCCAGTAACAGGCGAAGTTTGAGAAGCAAGGTTTAGTGGACCTTGTCCAGCCGAAAGGAGGTTGAGTGAAGTGATAAGGACTCCAGACAGAAAGAAATCTCACAAGAGAGTGTCGTATGAATAAGCTCAAAGGGTAATTTGATCTCACAGAGAGTATCATGTTAACATGCTCAAAGGGTACAGAGTTAAAAATCACACCACACCGAGTTATGGTCCAACAGGTTTAATTGGAAACACACTAGCTTTCGGAGTGACGCTCCTTCGTCAGGAGCGATGACCTGATGAAGGAGCGTCGCTCTGAAAGCTAGTGTGCTTCCTATTAAACCCGTTGGACTATAACCTGGTGTGGTGTGATTTTTACACCCCAGTCCAACACCGGCATCTCCAAACCATAAAGCGTAGTTTGACAGGGAGAGAAAACCAAAAAGGTATTGTGTTACTGGTTACAATACAGAGGGAAGAACCACGTTCAGATGATTCGGGCGTTCCTCAAATTAAATTGGACGAGGAGGGAGTTGTCAACGATTGAGCGAACTTCCTGAGAAAAAGCAAAATGACCTGAAAGAGTTATTGCGATCACACGGGGAGATTTGTGGAAATAAACTGCCAAGTCTGAACCTAATTACGCATGACGTAGATATAGGAGGTACTGTTCAGATAAAGCAATGTCCTTATAGGTATAACCCGCGAAATTACGCAAGGTGCTCAGGGATGTGCAGGTAAGGGTGGATTGGCCATGCTAAATTACCCATAGTGCTCAGGGATGTGCAGGTTAGGGTGGATTGGCCATGCTAAATTACCCATAGTGCCCAGGGATGTGCAGGTTAGGGTGGATTGGCCATGCTAAATTACCCATAGTGCTCAGGGATGTGCAGGTTAGGGTGGACTGGCCATGCTAAATTACCCATAGTGCTCAGGGATGTGCAGGTTAGGGTGGATTGGCCGTGCTAAATTATCCAGAGTGCTCAGGGATGTGTAGGTTACAGTGAATTGGCCATGGTAAATTGTCCCATTGTGTTGAGGGATGTGCAGGTTAGGGTGGATTGGCCATGCTAAATTACCCATAGTGCCCAGGGATGTGCAGGTTAGGGTGGATTGGCCATGCTAAATTGCCCATAGTGCCCAGGAATGTGCAGGTTAGGGTGGACTGGCCATGCTAAATTACCCATAGTGCTCAGGGATGTGTAGGTTACGGTGAATTAGCCATGCTGAATTGTCCCATAGTGCTCAATGATGTGCAGGTTAGGGTGGATTGGCTATGATAAATGACGAATAGTGCCCAGGGATGTGCTGGTTAGGGTGGATTGGCCATGCCAAATTACCCATAGTGCTCAGGGATGTGCAGGTTAGGGTGGATTGGCCATGCTAAATTACCCATAGTGTTCAGGGATGTGCAGGTTAGGGTGGATTGGCCATGCTAAATTACCCATAGTGCTCAGGGATGTGCAGTTTAGGGTGGATTGGCCATGCTAAATTACACATCGTGTTTAGGAATGTGCATGTTAGGGTGGATTGGCCATGCTAACTTAACCATAGTGTTCAGGGATGTGCAGGTTAGGGTGAATTGGCCATGCTAACCTAACCATAGTGCTCAGGGATGTGTAGGTTAGGGTGGATTGGCCATGCTAAATTACCCATAGTACCCAGGGATGTGCAGGTTAAGGTGGATGGGCCGTGCTAAATTACCCATTATGTTCAGGAATGTGCAGGTTAGGGTGGATTGTCCATGCGAAATTACCCCCAGTGCCCAGGGATGTACAGGTTTGGATGGATTAGCCATATTGAATTACCCATAGTGCTCAGGGATGTACTGGTTAGGGTGGTTTGGCCATGCTAAATTATCCTTAGCATTCAGGGATGTGCAGGTTAGGGTGGATTGACCATGTTAAATTACCCATAGTGCCCAGGGACGCGCAGGTTAGAGTGAATTGGCCATGCTAAATTACCCATAGTGCTCAGGGATGTGCAGGTTAGGGTGGATTGGCCATGCTAAATTACCCATAGTGTTCAGGGATGTGCAGGTTAGAGAGAATTGGCCACGCTAAATTACCCATAGTGCTCAGGGATGTGTAGGTTAAGGTGGATTGGCCATGCTAAATTTCCCATAATGTTCAGGGATGTGCAGGTTAGGGTGGATTGGCAATGCTAAATTACCCATAGTGCTCAAGGATGTGCAGGTTAAGGTGAATTGGCCGTGCTCACTTACCCATAGTGCCCAGGGACGCGCAGGTTAGAGTGAATTGGCAGTGCTAAATTACCCATAGTGCTCAGGGATGTGCAGGTTAGGGTGGATTGGCCATGCTAAATTACCCATAGTGCTCAGGGATGTGTAGGTTAAGGTGGATTGGCCATGCTAAATTTCCCATAATGTTCAGGGATGTGCAGGTTAGGGTGGATTGGCCATGCTAAATTACCAATAGTGCCCAGGGATGTGTAGGTTAGGGTTGATGGACCGTGCTAAATTACCCATAGTGCTCAGGGATGTGCAGGTAAGGGTGGATTGGCCATGTTAAATTACCCACAGTGCCCAGCGATGTGTAGGTTAGGGTGGATTAGTCAGAGGTAAACATAAGATAGGGGAATGGGTCTGGGTGGGTGATTCTTCGGAGGGTCGGTGTGGACGAGTTGGTCGAAGGGGGCCACACTGTAACGGATTCTATTTTATTGAACCAGAGAAGCACTCAGTTACCTTTGCTTCCTGTTGGTTAACCAATCCCATACCCGTGCTAACACATTGCCCATAATGCCTTGCATCTTTATCTTCCGCAGCAGCCTCTGTGTGGCACTGTGTCATATGCCTTTTGTAAATCCCGATACACCACATCTACTGGGGCCCCATTGTCCGCCAAGCTCGTAATATCTACCGAGAATTCTGGGAGATTAGTTAGCCAAGGCCTACCCTTCATGAATCCACGCTGCGTCGGCCTAACGGGAGAATTTCTGACGAGAAACCTTGCAATTCCTTCCTCGATAATAGACTCAAGCATTCTCCACCACCACAGAGAGGTTACGCTAACTGGTCCCTCATTCCCCGTCTTTTCCCCACCTCCATTTTGTTTTAACCATCTCCTTCAGGCCAGAGTGGTCTGTACGCCAAGCCTTTGATTGAGGAGATCGATAAAACAGCCCACGAGGTGCTTTGATCGCGCGAGGAGCAACAAATGATTAGCGAGGGCTGGGATAGGCTGAATTGAAAGGGCTGAGTGGCCACCTTCACCCTGGATGTCAACGGTGGGGAAATAGAGCCTATTGCCTGCCATGGTGAGCACTGCCACCTGGTGGTTGCAGTCTGAAACAGAACTGACACTCAACTGAGTTGGTGCCACCCTGGTTCCCACTGTCTCTCCTCTGGGGACTGGGGGCGGGCGCGGTTTAACGCCAGGAGTGATGAGGCGAGGGGCGTGGTCTAGAGTCGTCATGGTTACCTCAGCCAGGGATGAAAATTGAACCTGCCCTATGGATCAATGGTTAGCACTGCTGCCTCACGGCACCAAGGACCTGAGTGTTCCGGTTTCCTCCCACAATCCAAAGGATGTGCAAGTTAGGGTGGATTGGCCGTACTAAATTACCCAGAGTGCTCAGGGATGTGCAGGTTAGGGTGGATTGGCAATGCTAAATTACCCATAGTGCTCAGGGATGTGCAGGTTAGGGTGGATTGGCCGTGCTAAATTACCCATAGTGCTCAGGGATGTGCAAGTTAGGGTGGATTGGCCATGCTAAATTACCCATAGTGCTCAGGGATTTTCAAGTTAGGTGAATTGGCCATGCTAAATTACCCATAGTGCTCAGGGATTTTCAAGTTAGGTGAATTGGCAATGCTAAATTACCCATAGTGCTCAGGGATGTGCAGGTTAGGGTGGATTGGCCGTGCTAAACTACCCATAGTGCTCAGGGATGTGCAGGTTAGGGTGGATTGGCCGTGCTAAATTACCCATAGTGCTCAGGGATTTTCAAGTTAGGTGAATTGGCTGTGCTAAATTACCCATAGTGCTCAGGGGTGTGCAGGTTAGGGTGGATTGGCCGTGCTAAATTACCCATAGTGCCCAGGGATGGGCAGGTTAGGTGAATTGGCCGTGCTAAATTACCCATAGTGCTCAGGGATGTGCAGGTTAGGTGAATTGGCCATGCTAAATTACCCATGGTGAAGGGGCAAATGCAGGGGAATGGATCTGGGTGGGTTGCACTTCAGCGGGTCGGTGTGGACTTGTTGGGCCGAAGGGCCTGTTTCCTCACTGTAAGTAATCTAATCGAATCTAATCTAAACATAACCCATTTATTCCACAACACACCAGCCCCCAAGGAAGACTGAAAGAACACCAGGGGGCGACAGAGTGCACAATTGAGAGATACCTCAAAAATATCAAGGGATATAGTCGAGAGTGTGGCAGCCCCATGGAGCAGGAGGGTCGATGTTTCGGGCTTTAGCCCTTCATCAGGGAATTATTAAGTTAATTCGTTTGAATTCACTAAAAGTCCACCAACTCCACAGAGCACAAATCGACCTACTTCCGAGAGATCTCCTGACATGGCAGACCTATCCTGGCGCAGCCCTCCGGACCCATTGCTTCCCACCTCACCTGCTGCGCGCCCCCTTCGCTGAGAACGGGAAATATCCCTCCACCCTCGGCTCTTTCTCCGACGAAGTGGCGGCGGCGCGAGAGGGGCCCACTAAGGTTCCCCAAAGTCGGCGTTTGAGAAGGCGTTTGGCACGGCTTGCCTTCATCGGGAGGTGCGATGTTGGGGTTGTACAGGACATGGGTGAAGTCTCGTCTGGAGCAAGGTGTCCGGTTCTGTTAAAGGAAGGATGTTATTACGCTGGAGAGGGCCCAGAGGAGATTTCCTGGGATGTTGCCTGGGAGTGGACGGTTTGAGTTATAACGAGAGGCTTGGACTTTTTTACCCCTGGAGCATAGGGGGCTGAGGGATGACCTTATAAACCTTATAAAGGGGTAACACGGTGACTCAGTGGTTAGCACTGCTGCCTCACAGCGCCAGGGACCCAGGTTCGATTCCAGCCTCGGTCAACTGTCTGTGTGGAGTTTGCACACTCTCCCCTGTGTCTGCGTGGGTTTCCTCCGAGTGCTCAGGTTTGCTCCCAGAGTCCAAAGTTGTGCAGGTTAGGGTGGATTGGCCATGCTAAATTACCCATAGTGCTCAGGGATGTGCAGGTTAGGGTGGATTGGCTGTGCTAAATTACCCATAGTGCTCAGGGATGTGCAGGTTAGGGTGGATTGGCCGTGCTAAATTACCCATAGTGCTCAGGGATGTGCAGGTTAGGGTGGATTGGCCATGCTAAATTACCCATAGTGCTCAGGGATGTGCAGGTTAGGGTGGGTTGGCCATGCTAAATTACCCATAGTGCTCAGGGATGTGCAGGTTAGGGTGGATTGGCTGTGCTAAATTACCCATAGGTGCTCAGGGATGTGCAGGTTAGGGTGGATTGGCTGTGCTAAATTACCCATAGGTGCTCAGGGATGTGCAGGTTAGGGTGGATTGGCCATGCTAAATTACCCATAGTCCTCAGGGATGTGCAGGTTAGGGTGGATTGGCCATGCTAAATTACCCATAGTGCTCAGGGATGTGCAGGTTAAGGTGGATTGGCCATGCTAAATTACCCCATAGTGCTCAGGGATGTGCAGGTTAGGGTGGATTGGCCGTGCTAAATTACCCATAGTGCTCAGGGATGTGCAGATTAGGGTGGATTGGCCATGCTAAATTACCCATAGTGCTCAGGGATGTGCAGATTAGGGTGGATTGGCCGTGCTAAATTACCCATAGTGCTCAGGGATGTGCAGATTAGGGTGGATTGGCCGTGCTAAATTACCCATAGTGCTCAGGGATGTGCAGATTAGGGTGGATTGGCCATGCTAAATTACCCATAGTGTTCAGGGTTGTCCAGGTTAGGGTGGGTTGGCCATGCTAAATTACCCATAGTGCTCAGGGATGTGCAGGTTAGGGTGGATTGGCTGTGCTAAATTACCCATAGGTGCTCAGGGATGTGCAGGTTAGGGTGGATTGGCTGTGCTAAATTACCCATAGGTGCTCAGGGATGTGCAGGTTAGGGTGGATTGGCCATGCTAAATTACCCATAGTCCTCAGGGATGTGCAGGTTAGGGTGGATTGGCCATGCTAAATTACCCATAGTGCTCAGGGATGTGCAGGTTAAGGTGGATTGGCCATGCTAAATTACCCCATAGTGCTCAGGGATGTGGAGGTTAGGGTGGATTGGCCGTGTTAAATTACCCATAGTGCTCAGGGATGTGCAGATTAGGGTGGATTGGCCATGCTAAATTACCCATAGTGCTCAGGGATGTGCAGATTAGGGTGGATTGGCCGTGCTAAATTACCCATAGTGCTCAGGGATGTGCAGATTAGGGTGGATTGGCCGTGCTAAATTACCCATAGTGCTCAGGGATGTGCAGAATAGGGTGGATTGGCCATGCTAAATTACCCATAGTGTTCAGGGTTGTCCAGGTTAGGGTGGATTGGCCGTGCTAAATTACCCATAGTGCTCAGGGATGTGCAGATTACGGTGGATTGGCCGTGCTAAATTACCCATAGTGCTCAGGGATGTGCAGATTAGGGTGGATTGGCCGTGCTAAATTACCCATAGTTCTCAGGGATGTGCAGGTTAGTGTGGATTGGCCGTGCTAAATTACCCATAGTGTTCAGGGTTGTCCAGGTTAGGGTGGATTGGCCGTGCTAAATTACCCATAGTGCTCAGGGATGTGCAAGTTAGGGTGGATTGGCCATGCTAAATTACCCATAGTGTTCAGGGTTGTCCAGGTTAGGGTGGATTGGCCATGCTAAATTACCCATAGTGCTCAGGGATGTGCAGGTTAGGGTGGATTGGCCATGCTAAATTGTTCCATAGTGTTCAGGGATGTGCAGGTTAGGGTGGATTGACCATACTAAATTGTTCCATAGTGCTCAGGGATGTGCAGGTTAGGGTGGATTGGTCATGCTAAATTGTTCCATAGTGTTCAGGGGTGCGCAGGTTTGGTGGATTGGCCATGCTAAATTACCCATAGTGCTCAGGGATGTGCAGGTTAGGGTGGATTGGCTGTGCTAAATTACCCATAGGTGCTCAGGGATGTGCAGGTTAGGGTGGATTGGCCATGCTAAATTACCCATAGTCCTCAGGGATGTGCAGGTTAGGGTGGATTGGCCATGCTAAATTACCCATAGTGCTCAGGGATGTGCAGGTTAAGGTGGATTGGCCATGCTAAATTACCCCATAGTGCTCAGGGATGTGCAGGTTAGGGTGGATTGGCCGTGTTAAATTACCCATAGTGCTCAGGGATGTGCAGATTAGGGTGGATTGGCCATGCTAAATTACCCATAGTGCTCAGGGATGTGCAGATTAGGGTGGATTGGCCGTGCTAAATTACCCATAGTGCTCAGGGATGTGCAGATTAGGGTGGATTGGCCGTGCTAAATTACCCATAGTGCTCAGGGATGTGCAGAATAGGGTGGATTGGCCATGCTAAATTACCCATAGTGTTCAGGGTTGTCCAGGTTAGGGTGGATTGGCCGTGCTAAATTACCCATAGTGCTCAGGGATGTGCAGATTACGGTGGATTGGCCGTGCTAAATTACCCATAGTGCTCAGGGATGTGCAGATTAGGGTGGATTGGCCGTGCTAAATTACCCATAGTTCTCAGGGATGTGCAGGTTAGTGTGGATTGGCCGTGCTAAATTACCCATAGTGTTCAGGGTTGTCCAGGTTAGGGTGGATTGGCCGTGCTAAATTACCCATAGTGCTCAGGGATGTGCAAGTTAGGGTGGATTGGCCATGCTAAATTACCCATAGTGTTCAGGGTTGTCCAGGTTAGGGTGGATTGGCCATGCTAAATTACCCATAGTGCTCAGGGATGTGCAGGTTAGGGTGGATTGGCCATGCTAAATTGTTCCATAGTGTTCAGGGATGTGCAGGTTAGGGTGGATTGACCATACTAAATTGTTCCATAGTGCTCAGGGATGTGCAGGTTAGGGTGGATTGGTCATGCTAAATTGTTCCATAGTGTTCAGGGGTGCGCAGGTTTGGTGGATTGGCCATGCTAAATTACCCATAGTGCTCAGGGATGTGCAGGTTAGGGTGGATTGGCCGTGCTAAATTACCCATAGTGCTGTTGAGAAGGAAACCGAATGGTCTCGTCTCTACGTGTTCGTTGGAAGGAGAGATCAAACCGGCTAGAGTTTGGAGCAAAAACACCGTTTATTACAGAATCAAGACTGGCAAACTATACAACGAATTCAAAAGCATGCAAATTCGTTGGAGAAGGCGTTCTGTCTCCCTCTACGGTCCTGGAGCAGTTATACTTCGCGCTTCCTCGAGTTCCCGGTCAGTTTTCCCTCGTTCGGTTCTCTCATTGGTCGGTTCACCTGTCTGTGAAGGGATTAGTGTCTCTATTGGCTGCCCCGAGATACCTGTCCTGCTCCTGCTGTGCTGAACAATGGGCAGACATCCTGGGTTCAGCAGTTTCCGATCTTGTAATTTAAAAGTTTATTGTTTGGAAGGGTTTCCTCATTGCCATGCGTCTGGCTGTCTGGGCGTTCACAATAGTTCTCCAGAGTTGAATATACAGATATTATCATTTAACACAGGACCCGAATGAGTTTGACGTCAGCGGAGGCATTAGCAAGTACTTTATCAATCAAGTGTAGTATCGGTGCGATTTACACTATCCGATAGTTACCGGTTTCCTTTATTAACAATGAGAGTGTAACAGGATGATCTGAAACTGACGGACATGTTCTAATCCCCCAGGAATGTGGCCCCAGGCAGACAGTCCTGCAGTGGCTGGATTTACTTTACATGGCTGTGTTTTAGCTGGTATCTGACAGTGTCTGCTTTAATAATGGTGCTCCCCTCCCTAGCCCCAATGTAGGTACCCCGATAGCAGATTCTCCCCAACATTCCCTCCCTTGGCCTCAAAAGAGGCCACACCCCCTTATCCCGTAAGGAACGCAACCCCACGAGGCGACCGGTGTCCGGTGTTGTATCGACCAGACTCACCGGTTCTAAGGAGACAGTCATATGGGGATGAAGGGTGCCCTGAAAAACGCGCCGCTACACAATTAAGCAATAGATAGTCACAGCTGCATGCTAAGCTAAACTAATAGTTGAAGTAATTGAGGCAGTGTCTGCAGAAATAACGAAAAGCACAGGATTAGACAAGCATTGCAGTAAGTCATTCAGAGCTGGCGAAATGTACGCGAGTGCGTTAGAATGAGTAAGCCATTTAGTAAACGCAAGTCTGTAGTCCAAAGAGCCGGCAAATGTAAATAGGCGTTGTAAGTTTGGAAAGGGAGTAGGAACAGCCTGGTACCAGCAGTTAGGTACCCGCTAGAGATCTGAAACCCAGTGTGAAACTGTACTGTGCCCCGGTGGTCCCGTAGATCAGTATGGTCCAGAGAGCAGCCGTGCTGTCCAACCGTCCGACACGGATGCAAGCAGGCAGAAATCTCATCAAATGGAGACGAGCGGAGGCCACCCGTTCCGATGTCAATGCGCGCCTGTGCCTGTCTTAGGTTGTCCCTCGCCCGAGGGATCTTACCCGTCATTGGCTAACCAGTCGTGCTGCATTGAGTAATAGATGGCGACATCCATTTCACCGCCACAAGGACAGCTCAGTAGCATGGTCAGTGGCCTCCGAGAGTGGCTGAGGCCAGTCAGGAATATTGGACAGTCCGCAAGGGCCGCTTGCGAGAACAGCAGTGTTTCAATTGCCAGGGCGCACAGTACATCTCCCCCACCCGCTGTTATGGAAGGATCAATTGACATATCCCCAATTTAGACGGGCAAAATAAATGAGTAGGGGCTCTTTGGACAACCAGGCTTCATTCATGTGGATGAAGATGAAAAGTTAGTCATGGGTACAACAGGATCAGATGAATTCGGAAGAAAACCATTGAGAGAGCTGACATACACCGGTGAGATAGCATGTACTACGCCCGAACCGCGAGCTCACGCAAAGGCGGTAGTAGACCAATGGAGAGACTAACTGGCAGGTCCCCCATCGCCCGCCCTTAATGCAACCGGCCGCAAGGAAAAAACCCGGTATCATAGCTCACGAGCGGAAGTCACATTACAGCATGTATTGGATATGTCCCTGTCCGTTTGTAGGAGGTCACACACAGGCTGTCGTGTTGTCGGAGTTGGTGGCAGCGGCGTCTCCTGGTGGAGCTCAACGTATGGGGGTCCGGTTGAAAAGTAATGATACCTCATCACCTTTAAATCAGTGAGATGGGGCTGTGGGAATGCAGTAAAAAGGAGTCCCCGCGTCACCAGGGTGATATATGGCGGGGTCAGTCAGGAACCATGTGACTACTATGGGAAATAAAGTGGTGTGTTGTATGGGGTCTTTGGGGTGGCATGTCTGGGAGACCGGAATGGACGGGAGGCGGTCCCCAAATTCTCCAGTCAGTACTCCTGAACATAAGGTCTGTGCTCATGTGGACTGTCAAATGCAACCAGGAAGAGTGCACTCAACCATCTGTGTAAGAGGAATGGGGGGGGGCAGATATAAAAAGACAATGGTGAAAATAATGAAGGTAGTCTGAACCCCTTAACCTTTCTTATGAGTTGCGGACCTGTACGTGGCAGTATTCCACAAAAAGGAGTCAGATCAGAATAGAGAGAACTCTGTGTGAGGTAGAAGGAGTGGTTTCATGTAAGGGAAAGGGTACAACTTTACACAAAGGTAGTCAGAGGGATTCGTGATCTCAAATCAGAGAAAAAGGCTCCCCAGCACGGGCTGCCACAAAAGGCAGTCGAGGCAGGGGTAGCCAGATTATAGGTGTTTTAATGTTCGTCGAATTACGAAGAGGCAGAGGAAAAATGTGAAAACCTAATCATGACACTGGTCCAGTGTCGGGGAGGTAATTGCGGGGAGCAGTCACGCAAAAGGTGTCAAGTCGCAATATTCTGACAAAGTTAAAATCAAGTGTGCGCAGACTGTGGAAGACAATGAGTAGGATAATCCGTGTCCATTTGAGCAGCAGCACTACACGGGGGAGATGAAAGTCGGGACACTGATACAAATGCAAGATAGTACGAGTGGCAGTTATGACTCGGTGGGACTGTGTGCTAGCAGCTGCAGGAGCGCAGGCGCCTGTATGTTTTAAAACGCAATGTTTGAAGAGTAAAAACATTCGTCCAGGAGTTGTGTCGAAAAAATAGAGTAAGTCCCTCGAGAGGGAAGTGGGATTGGTAATAGTGAGAAGGGAACTCCAATAGACTGCATAGGGGAAGGCAAACGGTTCGCCTTGATAATGCGCAGTAAGGGACACAAGTAGTTTCGATTAGCACACCGGGGAACTGCCGGTGCTCGGGGCGCACAACCAATGGTGTTGTCGTAGGACAATCGTTCGATGAGGCGCCCATGGAGACCGTTTAGGATAAGGGTCATTAATGTGGAAATGATGAGGATCCCCATCAGCTCTGTGGTAATAGGACAATAGAGCAGGTGAAATTCCAGTGTGTGGTTAGGGAAGAGAAGGAGATGCCCCTAGCCTCACAGGGCGCGCAGAATAAGCGGCAAGGTAGCCGGGAACCGCCTTTAGCAAGCAGGGCGGGATTGTCGCCCCTAGACAGTTGGGTAGGATATTGGAGCGATCCGCGACTGTGATGCAGAAAGTATTGGTAACATCAGGAAAGGCGCCTATACAATGGAGAAAGACCAATGTAGACAAACAGGGGGTTGAGCCAGCAGCTAAAGGGCACTACCTTATCCTGGCGGCTATTTGCCCGCTCGAAGCGGAGTCCATGATAAACAAGGTGGATCTCTTAAGATAAGGCTGAATGAAGAGTTTAGAGAGCGGAATAAAGTACACGAAGAGTAAGGATATTAGTGAAATGGACTCATGTCGGGCCGTGTGAAGGTGGGGCTGCATGTTTCCAGCTCAGACTGCACCTCCCCATCAGGTCGTGTCTTCATCGAGTGATTTTAGAGATATATTAGGTTCTGCTGACCTGGAACGATGAGAGAAGTGGTGCGTGTAGTGGCGTATGTGTTTCCAGCCAGCTCGGTACAAGATATGATGATGATGATTATGGAGCGGGGCCCTTCTCACTTGGAGCCTCATGAGCAAAGGAAAACTCTGGGCAATTGGGAGATTTGCGGTGGTACGAAGTTGGACCAATTCCCTGAGGGGGCTTGTTGCCCTGAATGAGGCGCAGAACGAGAGGTGCAAGGACGATCCTGGCCTAATGAAGAACCTGCTTGTGAGAGGGGCCGTGTGCTCTAGCCAAAGGAGTGTGCGCAGGTGCTGCGGGCATGTTGGAAAGGAGACAGAGAGAGAGAGAATGTCAAAAAGCTGGTCAGACAGATCAGGGCAGAAATTGGCTGTGTAGCAGTTTCCTACGTGAAATGCATGAAGATTTGATGAATTTGGGGGAAGTAGCAGCCTTTAAAAGATACCCCTAGGAGAGGATTCATAGAGGAACCTGGTCACCCTGCCGTTCTCAGTGCGAACCTGCACGTCGCAAAAGATATGAACAGATGGATTGGTGCGGAGTACTCGCAGTTGAGGAGACTGAAGGATTTGGGTAGGAGCTGAGTATTGATACCCATGGGAGGCGTTTGTATGCCTTGAAGCAAAAGGCGACGGCAAAGTGCTGCCGAGACTGTAGGTGCGGTGGAGGACAAAAGAGAGCGTTGGCAAGGAATGTGACAGAGAAAAATGATAGGCCGGCGTGAGCGCCCACAGTGCAACAGAGGGGTCGGAAACCTTTAAGTTTGCAGTGGCGGTGGACCCAGCAAACCTCAGGAAGCATAAGAGTTGGGAAGTCCTGGTAGCAAACCTCAGGGAGCATGAGACTTTGGAAAGAAGATGGGGCGCAGAGCACGGCAGTAGAAGCATAGTGAGTGAAATGCCCTAATGGAGAGATGAGGCCAGAAGATGAGTTACTGTGTCCTGGTAGAAAACCTCAGGGAGCTTAAAACCTTAAAAAGAGATGGAGCGTAGGGATCAGCGGATCCTCAATTCAGTGAGAACCAGGTGAATTCAATGCAGGCTGAGTGAAAGACAAAGCTGAGACGACCTCAGATCCGGCGGTGACCATAAAGTGTGTAGGTTTGGGAGGAGACGATGAAGGGGCGTGACCATGGCGTGGGGAATGGAGAGCGGGGTGTAGGGTAGGGCAGTACAATCGGCAAGAGGAGTCTGTACTAGATTCCACTGGGGAAGGTTTGGTAGTGTCTGGCAGTTACAGGTTGCATATTCAAAACATCGGAGAGTGTAGCTTCAGCCAGATAGACTGGCTGGCATCTTCACCCCGCATGGTTGCCAATACCCGCTTTAGGGACTGGAAATGGCAGTGTCTGTGGCAGCAGTAGCTCAACCCTCCCTAGCCGCAAACTTGAGGAGGGGGGGACAAGTAGCAGGAGGAAATCGCTTTAAAATGAGCGTCCAGAATGCTTTAGCGAGAGAAAAAATCTGTGGACTTGGGAGAAAGGATAAAAATGGGTGCGTGAGAAGGGGCAGAAAAATTTGGAGGGCATAGACGGAAGAAGGAGTAGGTGGGCCCCCCCTCGTTCTTGGCACTTTGTGAACACGAGGGGAAAAGGGATGGCCTAAACAACCATGTCGTCGGACAAAAAGATGAGTGAGCGGCTGCGAGGAAGAGAGATGGGCCAAGCACCCTGCTGTGTGCTGAGTAGCACGTCCTAGTTGGAGGCCTGAGGCCTGTGACCAGCGGGGGAAAAAGAGAGAGAGACAAAAATAAGCGGGTTGGGGGATATTTGGGCAGTGGGACGGCCAAACACTAGACCTACAAAACATTGTAAATGAAAACGCACAGTATGGCGATACGGCAGTGCGCATGTTGTTGGTCGGGACATTATAGTTAAAAGTAAAAGGTACAACCTGTCAAACAAGATGTGGTTAGAGGCATGATTCATATCGACATCCCAGTAACTGAAGAGGACCTGTTCATCGAGTAATCCCATGGAGTAGGGCAATGACGCTTGAGAGACCCATCGGTGTAGTGGTGGCGCGGTAGTTGAGCTAATAGGGTCGCGGAACATCCGCAGGCGAGCAGCCCCTTCTAGACTGTGCAATCCTGCCAAGAGTGAGCATTCGCGCCAAAAGCGAACGGGCACCGCCCCAACTGAGCGTTCGTGCCAAAAGTCAGCTGGCCCCGCCCAACCTGAGCCTTCGCGCCAAAAGCAAGAAAGCCCGCCAAGAACTGAGGTGACCCGCCCAGAGAAGGGTGACCCGCCAAAACTAGGGTGAGCACGGGACACCCCGGGATTTTCCGTCTTAGGATTCCACAACCGTAGTGTTATTAAAATAAAAAGCTCCACCATCCCTTCCTGCGCCCCCTCCCTACATCCAGGTATTCCTTTCCAAGTATAAGAGTAATTAAAAGTGATAGTGGGGGGACAAGCGGTATTTAATCCTAAAAATCAAGACGAGACTATGGAGAAAAATCCCAGACCATTAAGTGATCAATCCCAAACCGCTAAGTGTAGGGAACAACACTCACGTACTCCGACAGCAGTAAAACTGCTTTCGGCTGCTGGGCGGCTTCCCACGGTCCCACTCCGTCACTCAGGCTGTCGGTGCCGGTCCACTGTACACCGAGAGCTGGGATGAAACATTTGCTGCGACACCTCCGTTCGCCACGTCTGTTAAAAATCACTGCACTCACTCACTCACTCCCTCTCTCACTGGGCCGGCCCCACACTGGTTTTCATCCACATACATGCCAACCCACGCATACTGTCGGTGTGTCCGTACTCTCGTCTCAGCCTGTCGCAGTCCATTGTCCCCAGTTTTAGTGACATGTTTCGAGGCATTACATCCTCGCAGAAACTGACAATCTGTGTGAAACCGTAGCCTAATACCAGTTTCTATAATCCCGAATAAAGTCGGCCGTACAAAAACTGGGGCTGTGGTGGAGGTACAGTGGCCCCCTTGCCACTGCGGGTTGAATGTGATTAACAGTTTCGTTTTCCACCCCGGGGATTTTTCAGCGGTCGGTGGTGCCCAATCAGTAGGGGGTTTCCCTAGGGCTATTGTTTGCTGCACTGAATACTGCGGCGAGAGTAGGAGACCGTTTAAAATCTTGGTCATTAGCGCCGTATCAGTGAAGGTCTCTTTTAGTCTCGTCAATATCAGGTCTTTTTGGGCGGGCGCTTGGTTAAACACTTGATCCAGTGCTGTCTTGTGCACTGCTACACTGTCCAGTAATAAATGGGCATGCCAAGTTACGTCTGTGCCAACCGTGAGGTGCCACCAGGGCACTCCGGGACGTAATGGTCGAAATTGGGTCATTTTTGGTGGTCCAAAGTTCAAGTCCCCATGACGGATCTCACCTGGTGGGTACCGCTTTAAAAACAGAGCGTTTTTCAAAAGCCTGACCTTCGCGTGGCAGATTTCTGCTCTTAACAACCGGTCTAAGGCAAACGCCTGTGCAGGTAAACCCTATCCAGGAGATGAGATCCGCCCTCTGTCCCCTTAGGATGCTAGCAGCGAATGTGTCTATCGATAGGTGTCAGAGTTAAAGTGCTTATTAAAAAGAGAAAGGATCCAATCAGTCAAGTGCGGTCAGCGCTGTATTAATTAATTTCAAAAAGCGTCCAGGCTCCGTAAGCCACGCTGTACCTTAACTCAGACCCAGAGTTTCTTTTCCCCACTAGCGCGTCGGGCCCGACAAAATCCCCCATTCAGAAGAAAATTACTGCAGCACTGGACGTCTCGCGTGTCAGAGCCTTCGTTACCTCTGAAGACAGTCCATCAGGGCACCTTGTTACCTTCGAAAATTGTCCGTCAGAGCACATTGTCACCTCTGAAAATTACCCATCCGAGCACTTTGTCACCTCTGAAAATTGGGCTGCCGGAACCACTTGTGACCTCCGGGAAAAACACACTTTAAGAACTCGGAAACCGCGTCCAGGATCCGAAATCCACGCATTAACTTGACTCAGAAACCTCGTCCAGGATCCAAAATTCACGTATTAACTCAACTCAAAAACTGCGTCCAGGATCCAAAATTCACGTATTAACTCAACTCAAAAACTGCGTCCAGGATCCAAAATTCACGTATTAACTCAACTCAAAAACTGCGTCCAGGATCCAAAATTCACGTATTAACTCAACTCAAAAACTGCGTCCAGGATCCAAAATTCACGCATTAACTCAACTCAAAAAACTCGTCCAGGATCCAAAATTCACGTATTAACTCAACTCAAAAACTGCGCATTAACTTAAGGCTAGCCATGGATCAATTAGTCACTTCGGTACCGCGAAAACAGGCAGGTATTAGTGAAGAAGTGAGAAAATAGCTTACCAGTATGGACTCTGCAACGTTGCTGCCAAACTGATTTAAAAGTACTGTTTGTGTTGGTGAGGATCAGGGAGCAGACAAAGACTGACTAAAAAATTTACCTACTGGAAGTCTTTGCTTTAACAGGCGCTTCCTCACCTTTTAAAAGTTCAGCCGAAAGTTTGTCTGCCCTCCGGTCCGCCAATGTGGCCAACTTGCGGTCGTCTCTTTCCCTTCCCACGTTCAGGCTCACCATCTGTTGAGAAGGAAACCGAATGGTCTCGTCTCCACGTGTTCGTTGGAAGGAGAGATCAAACCGGCTAGAGTTTGGAGCAAAAACACCGTTTATTACAGAATCAAGACTGGCAAACTATACAACGAATTCAAAAGCATGCAAATTCGTTGGAGAAGGCGTTCTGTCTCCCTCTACGGTCCTGGAGCAGTTATACTTCGCGCTTCCTCGAGTTCCCGGTCAGTTTTCCCTCGTTCGGTTCTCTCATTGGTCGGTTCACCTGTCTGTGAAGGGATTAGTGTCTCTATTGGCTGCCCCGAGATACCTGTCCTGCTCCTGCTGTGCTGAACAATGGGCAGACATCCTGGGTTCAGCAGTTTCCGATCTTGTAATTTAAAAGTTTATTGTTGGAAGGGTTTCCTCATTGCCATGCGTCTGGCTGTCTGGGCTTTCACAATAGTTCTCCATAGTTGAATATACAGATATTATCATTTAACACAGGACCCGAATGAGTTTGACGTCAGCGGAGGCATTAGCAAGTACTTTATCAATCAAGTGTAGTATCGGTGCGATTTACACTATCCGATAGTTACCGGTTTCCTTTATTAACAATGAGAGTGTAACAGGATGATCTGAAACTGACGGACATGTTCTAATCCCCCAGGAATGTGGCCCCAGGCAGACAGTCCTGCAGTGGCTGGGTTTACTTTACATGGCTGTGTTTTAGCTGGTATCTGACAGTGTCTGCTTTAATAATAGTGCTCCCCTCCCTAGCCCCAATGTAGGTACCCCGATAGCAGATTCTCCCCAACAGTGCTCAGGGATGTGCAGGTTAGAGTGAATTGGCCATGCTTAATTGTCCCATAGTGCTCAGGGATGTGCAGATTAGGGTGGATTGGCCATGCTAAATTACCCATAGTGCTCAGGGATGTGCAGGTTAGGGTGGATTGGCCGTGCTAAATTACCCATAGTGCTCAGGGATGTGCAGGTTGGAGTGGATTGGCCATGCTTAATTGTCCCATAGTGCTCAGGGATGTGCAGATTAGGGTGGATTGGCCATGCTAAATTACCCATAGTGCTCAGGGATGTGCAGGTTGGAGTGGATTGGCCATGCTTAATTGTCCCATAGTGCTCAGGGATGTGCAGGTTAGGGTGGATTGGCCATGCTTAATTGTCCCATTGTGTTAGGTGCATTATTCAGGGATAAACATAGGTTAGGGAAATGAGTCTGGGTGGGCTATTTTGTGGAGGGCTGGTGTTGACTTGTTGGGCCTGTTCCCACCCTGTAGGGGAATCTAATCTAAAATCATGAGGGGGTACAGATACGATTAATGGTTGGTGTCTTTTTCCCAGGGTGAGGGAGTTCAAGACAAGGGGACACATTTTTAAGGAGAAAGATTTGAAAAAGACTTGTGAGGCATTTTTCTTCTGCACAGAGGTGGTTCGTGTGGGGAATGAACTTCTAGAGGAAGTGGGGGATAGGGATACAGTTACAATGTTTAAAAGATACTTGGATAAGTGCATGAATAGGACAGGTTTGGAGGGATATGGGCTAAGAGCAGGCAGGTGGGACTAGGTTAGCTCAGGATTATGGACTGGTTAGGCCGAAAGGCCTGTTTCCACCTGTTGTGACTCTGACTTCCTGCTGCTGTCTGGAATTGGAAGAGTCCATTCGTTCCATGTCCAACTTCCACCTTGGCCTCGCTCCTTCCTCGGATTTTCAGTTCCCGTTTCGGAGGGTCGTCCTGATGCCCGACTTCCTTCGCACGGGGTTCCTGCTGGGAGCCCGGTCCCGTTCTCCCAGTCTCCCCAGCGTTCACTCCAACGGCGCCCCGCGCGCTCCCACTTTCCGCCGCCCGGCTCTTGGACGTGTCGGCCGTTCTCCGCTTCCTCTCTCCCGCCGGCAATTTGGCCGAAGCCGGCTCCCAGTGTTGCCGAAACGACACCAGCTGTGTCCTCTACGGCCTGGAATTTGACGAGAAATGGACGGATGTGCGGCAGGGGAGATTGGGGTGGACAAAGTTGAGACGTGGCACCATGCCAATGTGCCTGGGCAGAGGGACAGTGCCATGAGAACTTGCCATGTCGAACGGGACCTGTCGGACTGCGTGCCGGTGACATGTGACTTCTGACTCCACCTCCCAGCATGAGGAGGGGTTGCCTTCTCCCAGGACCCTCCTAAACTTTAGTCATGGGCACAATTTGTAGACGGTCAGTCCCTGTGGCATTTTATAAACTCTCATGTCCTTCGGAAACAGAATCAAAGAGATGTACAGCACTGAATCAGGCCCTTCGGTCCAACTTATCCATGCTGACCCAGATATCCCAACCTAATCTAGTCTCATTTGCCAGCACTTGGCCCATATCCCTCTAAGATGAGAGTGGCGCTGGAAAAGCACAGCAGGTCAGGCAGCATCCGAGGAGCAGGAAAATTGACGTTTCGAATCTGATGGCTGAATCCTTTTGCCCGAAACATTGATTTTTCCTGCTCCATGGATGCTGCCTGACCTGCTGTGCTTTTCCAGCGCCACACTCTAATCTCCAGCATCTGCAGTACCCACTTCTGCATTATCCCTCCAAACCCTTCCTATTCACAGACCCATCCAGATTCCTTTTAAATGCTGTCATTGTACCAGCCTCCACCACTTCCTCTAGCAGCTCATTCAATGCACACACCATCCTCTGACTGAAAATGTTGCCCCTTATGTCCCTATATCCCCTCACCCTAAACCTATGCTGGATTCCCCCACCACAGGGGAAAAGACCTTGTCTGTTTACCCTATCCATGCCCCCTCATGATTTTGTCACCCCTCAGCCTCCAGGGAAAACAGCCCCAGCCTATTCAGCCTCTCCCTGTAGCTCAAATCCTCCAGCCCTGGCAACATCCTTGTAAATCTTTTCTGAACCTTTTAAAGTTTCACAACATCCTTCTGACGATAAGGAGACCAGAATTGCACGCAATATTCCACCAGTGGTCTAACCAATGCCCTGTACAGCCGCAACATGACCTCCCAACTCCTGTACTCAATACTCTGACCAATAAAGGAAAGCATACCAAACGCCTTCTTCACTATCCTATCTACCTGCGACTCCACTTTCAAGGAGCTATGACCCTGCACTCCAAGGTCTCTTTGTTCAGCAACACTCCCCAGGACCTTACCATGAAAGAAATTCTGTGATGTGCATATTAATCAATTGAAACCTGTACTTCCATTCTAACTGACTGAAGATTTAAGAACCATCGTGGGTGTGTTCAATTCATTTGTACAAGTTGTATGACCCTAAGTGTGGGGCTTTAGGGCTAGTGTAGGTGGGCAGGGCTAATATGGGGTGCCGTGATACAGAGATGACGGTGTTGGACTGGGATGGACAAAGTTAAATATCACACAACAACAGGTTATACGCCAACAGATTTATTTGGAAGCACTAGCTTTCAGATAGGACCCAGAATTGATAGTTAGAGATCCAAGTGTCTTACAACTCAAGTGATGTATTAGGCAAATCTAGATTGCTGTTATGTCTTGAGAATGGGATCGCAGCTTTTGATTGATTAATGTGTAAATCCCAGAATTTCTTTCGATACACAGCCCGGAGGTAACTTAGCGTCTTATCAGTGGATCATAAAATAGGTGACATCTCAGCTCAGACAATGCATTAGAGGTGTGAGATTGGAGTCCGTCTGTATCCCGAGGGTGAGAAGTGGAGGCTTGGGGAGAATGGCAGGGGATCCTCCCGGTCGCATCCCCTCGGTCTGCCCCTTGAGGCGACCATTGTGGTTTCTGGCTGTGACATGGCGGAATTGGCCATGGCTAAGTTGACCATTTTTCTGAGGGTGTCCTCCAGGTCAGGTGACCTGGTGGGTTGGGGGGGAGGCTGGCTCGAGCTTGGCTGCTTTCCAAGGCGGGGCTAAGTTTGGGAGGGTGGGGCCAGTTCGGGTGGGGCGTGGCTAGAGCTTGGGGTGATAGCGGTGGGGGGGCGGGGCGACAGGGGGTTCGGATTGGACGTGGCGCCGGAGGGAACGAGCGGGCTCGTCGCTCGGGGGCGTGGCCTGACAGCAGGCTGGAGACAGCGGCTGACTGGGCGTGGTCGGAGCGGACTGTGATTGGGTCACGCGGGAAAGGGAGGCGGGGTCTCCGACGGCGCGGCCTTCGATTGGCGGAGTTCGAAAAGCGTCACTCGAGCCCCGCCCACTCCTGTGAGGGGAGGCGGGGCGTCGGCCTCGGCGGTTGGGTTTGAAAGCGGCGGTTGGAAAATGGCGGCGGAGGAGAAGCGGCAGCAGCTGCCGTCGAGGTGGCGGGGAGCGGGAGCCTGCTCTCGGCTTCAGGAGTCAGGTAGGAGCCGGGTCCCTCGCCTGCCGCTGGGATGGTGGGCATTGAAGCCCCTCCAGTCTGGAGCCGGCACCCCCCCCCCCCCGGCAGCCCCCATCGCCCCCTCTGCTGTTACTGCGCCTGCGCAGTTGGCTGGCAGCAGCCTCGATGGGCTGAGCGGCCTCACTGACTCTGACAGCAACTCGCCTCTTCGTCCTCACTCTGCCTCGTCCAGGCACATTCGGGATTTTGGGAAAATCCAACCACTTCTGGTGAAGACGGTTGTGGAAAATCTGCTTTGTTTTTAAACAAAACCATTGTGTGTCTAAGTTTTCCCTGGTCAGGTTATAGACTGTAAAACAGATGCAAAACTAGGCTTTACACAGCCTGACAACATTCCCTTCGCTTCCTGTGCTGCTGTCAATGTCTGTTGGCTGTCCTGGGGTATTTAGTTTAATATTTCATACAATCCCCCACTGTGTGGAAACAGTCCCTTCAGCCCAATGGGTCCAGACTGACATGGTCAATCCACCCTCACCTGCACATCCCTGAGCACTATGGGTAATTTAGCATGGTCAATCCACCCTCACCTGCACATCCCTGGGCACTATGGGTAATATAGCATGGCCAATCCACCCTAACCTCCACATCCCTGAGCACTATGGGTAATTTAGCATGGCCAATCCACCCTAACCTGCACATCCCTGAGCACTATGGGTAATTTAGCATGGCCAATCCACCCTAACCTGCACATCCCTGAGCACTATGGGTAATTTAGCACAGCCAATCCACCCTAACCTGCACATCCCTGAGCACTATGGGTAATTTAGCACGGCCAATCCACCCTAACCTGCACATCCCTGAGCACTATGGGTAATTTAGCACGGCCAATCCACCCTAACCTGCACATCCCTGGGCACTATGGGTAATATAGCATGGCCAATCCACCCTAACCTGCACATCCCTGAGCACTATGGGTAATTTGGTATGGCCAATCCACCCTAACCTGCACATCCCTGAGCACTATGGGTAACTTAGCATAGCCAATCCACCCTAACCTGCACATCCCTGAGCACGATGGGTAATTTAGCACGGCCAATTCACCCTAACCTGCACATCCCTGAGCACTATGGGTAATTTAGCACGGCCAATCCACCCTAACTTGCACATCCCTGAGCACTATGGGTAATTTAGCACGGCCAATCCACCCTAACTTGCACATCCCTGAGCACTATGGGTAATTTAGCACGGCCAATCCACCCTAACCTGCACATCCCTGAGCACTATGGGTAACTTAGCATAGCCAATCCACCCGGAGCACTATGGGTAATTTAGCATGGCCAATCCACCCTAACCTGCACATCCCTGAGCACTATGGGTAATTTAGCACGGCCAATCCACCCTAACCTGCACATCCCTGAGCACTATGGGTAACTTAGCATAGCCAATCCACCCTGAGCACTATGGGTAACTTAGCATTGCCAATCCACCTGGAGCACTATGGGTAATTTAGCATGGCCAATCCACCCTAACCTGCACATCCCTGAGCACTATGGGTAATTTAGCATGGCCAATCCACCCTGAGCACTATGGGTAATTTAGCATGGCCAATCCACCTGGAGCACTATGGGTAATTTAGCATGACTGAAAATGTCCTTCTAAGACCTTCTTCAGGATTCTGAAACGTTGAATTTCCTTTTCCTTGGATGCTGCCTGACCTGCTGCGCTTTTCCAGTAACGCATCTTCAGCTCTGATCTCCAGCATCTGCAGACCTCGCTTTCTCCTCGTGATTTAGCACGGCCAATCCATCCTAACCTGCACATCCCTGAGTAATTTATCTTCGAGGAGAAAGTGAGGTCTGCAGATGCTGGAGATCAGAGCTGAAAATGTGTTGCCGGTTAAAGCGCAGCAGGTCAGGCAGCATCCAAGGAGCAGGAGATTCGACGTTTCGGGCATAATCCCTTCATCAGGAATGAGGAAAGTGTGTCCAGCAGGCTAAGATAAAAGGTAGGGAGGAGGGACTTAGGGGAGGGGTGTTGGAGATGTGATAGGTGGAAGGAGGTCAAGGTGAGGGTGATAGGCCGGAGTGGGGTGGGGGCGGAGAGGTCAGGAAGAAGATTGCAGGTTAGGAAGGCGGTGCTGAGTTCGAGGGATTTGACTGAGACAAGGTGGGGGGAGGGGAAATGAGGAAACTGGAGAAATCTGAGTTCATCCCTTGTGGTTGGAGGGTTCCCAGGCGGAAGATGAGGCGCTCTTCCTCCAACCGTCGTGTTGTTATGGTCTGGCGATATCCCTTGTGGTTGGAGGGTTTCTGTACTTCCGCTCCTCCGCCATTGAGCCCCGCCCCTCCAACTGCCACCAAGACAGAACCCCACTGGTTCTCACCCTACCACCCCACCAACCCCCATATACAGCATATCATCCGCCGTCATTTCCACCACCTCCAAATGGATCCCACCACCAGGGATATATTTCCCTCCCCTCCCCTATTGGCGTTCCGAAAAGACCGCTCCCTCCATGACTCCCTCATCAGGTCCACACCCTCCAGCAAACCAACCTCCACTCCCGGCACCTTCCCCTGCAACCGCAAGAAATGCAAAACTTGCGCCCACACCTCCTCCCTTCCTTCTCTCCAAGGCCCCAAAGGATCCTTCCAGATCCGCCACAAATTCACCTGCACCTCCACACACATCATCTATTGCATCCACTGCACCCGATGTGGCCTCCTCTATATTGGGGAGACAGGCCGCCTACTTGCGGAACGTTTCAGAGAACACCTCTGGGACACCCGGACCAACCAACCCAACCGCCCCATGGCTCAACACTTTAACTCCCCCTCCCACTCCACCGAGGACATGCAGGTCCTTGGATTCCTCCATCACCAGACCATAGCAACACGACGACTGGAGGAAGAGCGCCTCATTTTCCGCCTGGGAACCCTCCAACCACAAGGGATGAACTCAGATTTCTCCAGTTTCCTCATTTCCCCTCCCCCCACCTTGTCTCAGTCAAATCCCTTGAACTCAGCACCGCCTTCCTAACCTGCAATCTTCTTCCTGACCTCTCCGCCCCCACCCCACTCCGGCCTATCACCCTCACCTTGACCTCCTTCCACCTATCGCATCTCCAACGTCCCTCCCCCAAGTCCCTCCTCCCTACCTTTTATCTTAGCCTGCCTGGCACACTCTCCTCATTCCTGAAGAAGGGCTTGTGCCCGAAACGTCGAATCTCCTGTTCCTTGGATGCTGCCTGACCTGCGCTTTTCCAGCAACACATTTTCAGCTATGGGTAATTTAGCATGGCCAATCCACCCTAACCTGCACATCCCTGAGCACTATGGGTAATTTAGCACGGCCAATCCACCCTAACCTGCACATCCCTGAGCACTATGGTTAACTTAGCATGGCCAATCCACCCTAATCTGCACAACCCTGAGCACTATGGGTAATTTAGCACGGCCAATCCACCCTAACCTGCACATCCCTGAGCACTATGGGTAATTTAGCACGGCCAATCCACCCTAACCTGCACATCCCTGAGCACTATGGGTAACTTAGCATAGCCAATCCACCCTAACGTGCACATTGGTGAAACCGGAGCACCCGGAGGAAACCCAAGCAGACGCGGGGGAAAGCTCGACACAGTCACCCGAGGCTGGAATCGAACCCAGGTCCTTGGCGCTGTGAGGTAGCAGTGCTAACCACTGAGCCACCGTGCTGCCCTCTGAGTTTGCGGGAGACACCCAAACAGAATGTTTCTCTTCCCAGCTTCTCCTGGAAAGCAGGGCTAGTGACCTGGTGTACCATTGGCTGCAGCCCTGTGTTCAGCTGTAACCTGATGGTCTGGCTGCATTCAGTGGAATGTCAGATTCTGTGCAAATTGTGCTGGATCGGTCGTCAATATTTTCAATCCATGGCTTTTTTGCTGGATTTGTAAGGTCCCTGCATCCTCTCAGGGCGGCCCCCAACAGCAATTATTTAAAAACACACATTGTGCCAAGCAGCAGAGTTGTACTAGTTCCCTGAACTGTTTCTGCATTTCAGATAATTATCACGGAACTGTGTAATATGTTGCTCTCAGAATGGAGCGGTCGCTGTAATCACACAGTCGTAAAGCATGGAAACCGGCCCTTCAGTCCAATCCAGTCCATGCCGATCATAATCCCACACTCGACCCACCTGTCTGCTCCTGGCCCCTGTCCCTCCACACTGTTCCTACTCACCAACTTATCCAAGTGTCTTCTAAGTGTTGTAACTGTACCCACTTCCTCAGGACATTCATTCCACATGTGAACCACCCTCTGTGGAACAACATTTGTCCCTCCTGCCTTCTTTTCCAAATCTCCCTCCTTTCACCTTAAACATGTGCCCCCAAAGCTTGAACCCCCCCCATCCTCAGGAAAAGGCAACTGCCATTATTAACACTATCCACATCCCTCATTCTTTTAAAAGGCATCCTCTTAGCCTCCTCCACCCCAGTGAATAAAGTCCCAGCCTTTCTTAATAACCCAAATGTCCCATATCTGGCAATATCCTGGTAAATCTCATCTGAGCGTGATATTATCCTTCCTATCACTGGGTGACCAGAACTGGACACTGTACCAATGTCCTGTACAGCCTCAGCGTGACCTCTCAACTCCAATACTCCAAGGTCTATGCAGTGAAGACCAGTGTGCTAAAAGCCTTTTTAGCCACCATGTCTACCTGTGATACAAACTTCAAAGAATTACATACCTGAGCCCCGAGGTCCATACAACACATTACCTGATATTACACATCATGCAGCAACTGTTCTTTTTATACAAACTGAAAATATATCTGGCTGAACAGTATTAGGTCTTTGTGAGGGCAGTTGAGAGTTATGAGGAATTAAGGCTTGCTACGCATTCATTTGCGCTGAAAATGTTTTGCTGGAAAAGCGCAGCAGGTCAGGCAGCATCCAAGGAACAGGAGATTCGACATTTCGGGCATAAGTCCTTCTTCAGGAATCCTGAAGAAGGGCTTGGGCCCGAAACGTCGAATCTCCTGTTCCTTGGATGCTGCCTGACCTGCTGCGCTTTCCCAGCAACACGTTTTCAGCTCGGATCTCCAGCATCTGCAGTCCTCACTTTCTCCTATGCATTCATTTGACTGATTACAAGGACAATTGCTGTCAAACTGTTATGTACTGCATGAGCTGGAGGCAAATTTAAAATATGTTGGCTCATGTTTTGATTGCATGCTTAATTTTTTGAGATTTGCCGTATAGATTTTACACATTTGCTTTCAGAATGTGGGCAGATATTACCTGCCTCTAATCACCCCAGGGATGGTGGTGGCGTCTTTAATCACTAAAGTCCATTTGAGGTAAAGCCACCGCTGAGGGCGGTGGGTTCCAGGAGTCTGAACCAGCAACAGTGGAGCAGCATCGGTGTATTTCAAAGTGGTGGGTTTCTGATGTGTCTGCGACCCTTGTCCTTCTAGATGGCACAGCTTGTGGGTTTGGACATCACTGTCAATCATTGTCATACAGTCATAGAGATGGACAGCACGGAAACAGACCCTTCGGTCCAACCCATCCATGCCGACCAGATATCCCAACCCAATCTAGTCCCACCTGCCAGCACCCGGCCCATATCCCTCCAAACCCTTCTTATTCATATCCCCATCCAAATGCCTCTTAAATGTGTCAATTGCAAGTTCTGCATTGCATCTTGTAGATGGTATACACACACACACACACACGCACACACGCCAGCGATGGGGGGGATCTGAATATTTCAGATGGGAGACAGCGACCAGTCTTGCAGGCTGCTTTATCCGGGATGGAGTCGAGCTCCTCGAGTGTTGCGGCCCTCCAGACAAATGGGGAGTATTCACTGCTGACCTGTCGATGGTGGATGAGAGGTGAGGTTGTTCACCACAGGATTTGCACATTCTCCCGAGTCTGCGTGGATTTCCTCCCACCATCTGATGTGAAACTCAATGGCGAAGGTGCCCTGCTTGTGGTTGGAGGGGCGGGGCGTAGCCTGGTCTCTGTGAGAGGGGCGGGGCGTAGCCTGGTCTCTGTGGGAGTGGCGGGGCACGAGGGCGGGGCATCACCTGGTCTCTGTGGGAAGGGAGGGGCGTAGCCTGGTCGGTGGGGGGTGGGGGTGGGCGGGGTGGGGGGGTTACGAGGGCGGGACATAACCTGGTCGCTGGGGATGGCGGGGTCGGGTCGTAGCCTGGTTGCTGTGGGAGGGGCCACCTACAAACGGACCCCCACCCCCAGTGATCTATTACCCTCCCCACCCTTACCTGCATTCTGTAAAGACCATTTCCTCTGCGATTCTCATGTCATATACCCCCTTCCCCTCCTGGCCCCTTCCCCTGTCACTGCAGGAATTGCAAAGCCTGTGCCCACACCTGCCCCCTCACCTCTGCCCAAGGTCCCAAAGGAGCCTTCTACATCCACCCTCGATTTCCCTGTTCTTCCACACATGGCATTTACTGTCTCCATCGCTCCTGACGCAGTCCCCTCTACATTGAGGAGACCGGACACCTACTTGCAGAACATTTCAGAGAACATCTCTGGTGGACACACGCACAAAGCAACCCCACCGCCCTGTGGGCGAACACTTTATCTCCCCCTCTCACTCCGCCAAGGACATGCAAGTCCTGGGCCGCCTCCATCGCCAAACCCTCACCATCAGACGCTTGGAGGAGGAACGGCTCATCTTCCACCTTTGGACCCTCCAACTCCACAGGATTAATGTGGACTTCACCAGCACCACACTCTCGACACAGTGTTTATACGGCTAGTTCACTTCAGTTTCAGTGGTAGTTCAGCTCAGTGATAACTCAAAGGACGTTGCTCACAGGAAGGTTTTGCGGTTTGTTCTTGGTGATTGGCATTGCCTGGCACTCAGTCTTACTTAATCGGCCAGGCCTGAGTGTTGTTCAGGTCTTGCTGGGTACTGGCATGGCTTGGTGCAGTCGCTGAGAAGTTGTGATTGGTGACTGCTCCCACCTAGAAGGGCACGGGCAGCAGATAGAAGGACGGTTAGCCATTCGAGTCTCTCTGTACCACCAACACCCCCCCCCCCCCCCCCCCAACCCAAACGCCACTCACCATCCCGTCAAAATCTGGGAGTTCCCTGCCTAATGGTGTGATGGTTATACTAACCCTGTCAGAATGGAATAGAAAACAAACAGATGTGGTGACGGGAGGCTGGGCATCCATGAGGTGCTGTGAGCAGGATCAGTTGGCAGCTTAATATTGCAAAGGCCCTCACCATATTCCGGCGATGGTACTCGAGACGCGCGATGTGGAATTTGCTGTGCCCCTCGCCAAGCTGTTCTGGTTCGGCTCGAACATGGGCATCTATTCGACAATGTCTGGATATCACCGGTGCACAAAACTCCATCCCAGCTAACCTGCAGCCCTCCAGTCTAATCTTAATCCGTGTCAGCAGTAACTACCTCCCCGAAACCTGGCCTGGCTTCCACTCGCCTCGCTCAGCTCCTGATCCCATCAGTTCCAACATGCACAAAAGAGCTGAACGCTGGAGATTGACTGCCTGTGACAGGAATTTGGCTGAATGTGGGTAAGTGAGCTCTCGCCATCAAGGGAACACTCTCTGTTGGTTGGGGCCATACCTTGTACAAAGGAGGACTGATTTCCAACAACTGGAACTATCACTACAGCAGCCAGCCCCTCGTTGTCGGAATTCCTCAGGGTAATGCTTGTGATTGAAGCATTTTAACTGTTTCATCAATGACCACCCCTCCATTATAACGTCCGAATGTAGACTGTGAAAGACTTTTCCCTAGGATGATGATGATGTCAGCTGGTACCGGGGACAGAGGCATGCTCCTTTACTGAGAGAGTGGTAAGGGCCCTATCTGCCAATGTAGTCAACTCAGCCACATCAGGGAGATTTGAACAGTCCTTGGATAAGCGCATGGATGATGATGGGATAGTGTAGGGGGAACGAGCTGAGAGTAGGTCACAGGTCGGCACAACATCGAGGGCCGAAGGGCCTGTTCTGCGCTGTATTGTTCGACGATCTATGTATGCTTCAGGTTGCATATCCTGGAGGGATATGGGCCGGGTGCTGGCAAATGGGACTCGATTGGCTTGGGATATCAGTCAACACCATAGACTGCTTCTGTGGTCAATGTCCAAACGCGGTAACACCACCCAGCATTCAAGCTTGAACCGATCATTTGCAATAAATGTTTACACTGCAAGAGAGAATCTGCCTATCGTTTCCTCGATATTCAAAGGTGTTGCCAGCTCTGAATTGCCCCGGTATTCAAACTGGGAGGTGCAGCCAGATAAGGAGGAGTAGGTTAGAGGGCTGGGAACTTTTCAGCGAGTAACTCCCCAGAGCCTGTCCCCAACATCGCCAAGGCACGAGTCAGAAGCGTGATGGAATCCTCCCCACGTGGATAGAGCTCCCACAGCACTTGAGAAGCTTGACACCAGCCAGGACAAAGTGGCCCCTGCTTGATCAACCACCGTCGACACCCACTCCCTCCAGCCCTGACGCTCAGGAGCAGCAGTGGGTACCATCTGCTGGATGCACTGCGCACAGCTCACTGAGTCTCCTTCCAGATCCATGACCTCTCCTACCTAGAAGGACAAAGGCTGTCAGTGGGTGAAACACTACACCCCTACCACGCCTTTCAGTGACTCAGAAAAATATTCCCGGAAAAATCTGGTTGCTCCCTTCCGGAACAGTGCCCTGTAACGCCCAGGCGATAAAAATTCACAAAAGCGTCTCTCACCACCATGGGTAACTAATGTAACAAAATTACTCCGAAAAGCCAATGCAGGTCGTTCTTGAACGTGTGGAACATTCTTTATTTGACCATCCTCCCTGTGGAATTGTTGTGCCAACGTAACATCAGAGATTGTTGCTGGGCTTGGAGGGCTGGCTCTATACGGAGAGGCTATTGAATAGGCCGGGGGCTGTTTTCCCTGCAGTGTTGGAGGCTCAGGGCTGGCCTTACGGAGGTTTATAAAATCATGAGGGGGGCACGGATAGGGTAAATATACAAGGTCCTTTTCCCTGGGGTGGGGGAGTCCAGAACTAGAGGGGCATAGGTTTAGGGTGAGAGGGGAAAGATCTCAAAGGGATTTAAGGGGCAACGTTTTCACACAGAGGGTGGTACGTGTGTGGAACGAGCTGCCAGAGGAAGTGGTGGAGGCTGGTACAATTGCAACATTTCCGGGCATCTGGATGGGTATATGAATAGGAAGGGTTTGGAGGGGTATGGGCCGGGTGCTGGCAGGTGGGACTGGATTGGGTTGGGATATCTGGGGTTGGCCTGAAAGAGTTGGACCGAAGGGTTTGTTTCCATGCTGTACAGCTCTGACTCGAAAATGATGCTGCACTCAACAGTAAAACTAACTGCCACTTATTTGCTTGGTTCATCCAGCAGACGTTTGCGGCGGGGGGGGGGACAGACGTTCAAGCTGATGTAAATCCAGGTGTACAACCACTTCACTGTCTCACTGAGACGTCTTAGTGTTGTGCTTTCTGTGAGCGAGTTGGTAAACTTGGACAATGTCTCCAGCACGTCACATAACCCTCTGAGTTCAGAGAGAATCGAAGCGATGCCTTATCATGTTGACTCCTAATTCTGTCTTTGACACAGAATGCCGAAGACAGCAGCTTGAAGCCTATCTCTCCAGAAAAGGCAAGCTGAAGAAGCCAGCTCCCAATGCCAGGTTTGTTTGCCGTAAGTTAGGAGAAGGGGTTGTCCGGTGAGGGACCTCATCTGGGCCAGGAACGAAGGGTTGGAGGAAAGGAAGCGATTCACGTGCCTGCTGCCAATTGGGATCGGACTGTGCAGAAAGCTGTCACTCACTTACCCGGTCTGTGACGGAAACCGTAATCCTACCGATCGGAATGAGAAAGTTGAGCTGCAGTGCCCAGCCCCAATCCTCCTGGTTCATTGCGTGGCTGACACTGCTTCAAAGTGGGTCTGTCATTGGTGGGTGTGGGCAGTCAGTCACAGTCTTTGTCAGGGCATTACCAATCACCGATTCCTGCCATTTATCCACGTTTGTCCGGGTGGGATGTATCTGCGTTTGCGGCCTTGTGCTGGGATTTATTTGACGTACATGTCCAGCTGCATTATTGAGAAAAGGTTCCTTGATGAGACCTTTTTCTTGCTCCTCCTTGCCCAATCGTTTTCGGGTGCTCCCCCTCTCTCCCTGGTGGCCCTCCCTAACCCCTCAGTATGAAGTACAGAAGGTGGAGATGTCCAACCGGACAGGCTCTAGCTGTGGGCCCACAAAATCCCTTCTTTACTCCCACCAGGACAATGATTCTCCACTTGTCACTGATTTGTTTTTACATACTTTCGAGAAATGTCCACAGCTGCACTGGTTGTAAATTGGTTTCCCGCTCACAGTCTCTCTCTTTCCCCCCCCTCTCTTCCCCCCCCCCCCCCCCCCCACTCTCTTTCCCCCCCTCCCCCTCTCTTTCTCTCTTCCCCCTTTCTCTCTTCCCCCTCCTCCCCCACCCCCTCTCTTTCACTCTTCCACTCCCCTCTCTCTCACTCTTCCACTCCCCTCTCTCTCTCTCTCTCTTCCCCCCCTCTCTCTTCCCCCTCTCTCTCCTTCCCCCTCTCTCTTCCCCCTCTCTCTTCCCCCCTCTCCTTCCCCCTTCCCCCTCTCTCTTCCCCCCCTCTCTCTTCCCCCTCTCTCTTCCCCCCTCTCTCTTCCCCCCCTCTCTCTTCCCCCCTCTCTCTCCCCCCCCTCTCTCTTCCCCCCCTCTCTCTCCCCCACCTCTCTCTTCCCCCCCCTCTCTCTTCCCCCCCCCTCTCTTCCCCCCCCTCTCTCTTCCCCCCCCTCTCTCTCCCCCCCCCTCTCTCTTCCCCCCCCCTCTCTCTTCCCCACCTCTCTCTTCCCCCCCCTCTCTCTTCCCCCCCCTCTCTCTTCCCCCCCCTCTCTCTCCCCCCCCCTCTCTCTTCCCCCCCCCTCTCTTCCCCCCCCTCTCTCTTCCCCCCCCTCTCTCTTCTCTCTTCCCCCCCCTCTCTTCCCCCCCCCTCTCTTCCCCCCCCTCTCTTCCCCCCCCTCTCTTCCCCCCCCCTCTCTTCCCCCCCCCTCTCTTCCCCCCCCCTCTCTTCCCCCCCTCTCTCTTCCCCCCCTCTCTCTCTTCCCCCCCTCTCTCTTCCCCCCTCTCTCTTCCCCCCCTCTCTCTTCCCCCCCCTCTCTCTTCCCCCCCTCTCTCTTCCCCCCTCTCTCTTCCCCCCCCCCTCTCTCTTCCCCCCCCTCTCTCTTCCCCCCCCTCTCTCTTCCCCCCCCTCTCTCTTCCACCCCACCCGCTCTCTTCCACCCCCCTTCCACCTCTCTTCCCCCCTCTCTCTTCCCCCCCCTCTCGCTTCCCCCCTCTCTCTTTTGCCCCCCTCTCTCTTCCCCCCCTCTCTCTTCCCCCCCCCTCTCTTCCCCCCCCTCTCCCCCCCCCCTCTCTCTTCCCCCCCCTCTCTCTTCCCCCCCTCTCTCTTCCCCCCCCTCTCTCTTCACCCCCCTCTCTCTTCACTCCCCCCTCTCTCTTTCCCCCCTCTCTCTTTCCCCCCCCCTCTCTTTCCCCCCTCCCTCTTCCCCCCCTCTCTCTTCCCCCCCCCTCTCTTCCCCCCCCTCTCTCTTCCCCCCCCTCTCTCTTCCCCCCCCTCTCTCTTCCCCCCCCTCTCTTCCCCCCTCTCTTCTTCCCTTCTCTTCCCCCCTTCTCTTCCCCGCCTCGCTCTTGCCCCCTCTCTCTTGCCCCCTCTCTCTTGCCCCCCTCTCTCTTCCCCCCCCCTCTCTCTTCCCCCCCCCTCTCTTCCCCCCCCTCTCTCTCCCCCCCCCTCTCTCTTCCCCCCCCTCTCTCTTCCCCCCCCTCTCTCTTCCCCCCCCCTCTCTTCCCCCCCCCTGTCTCTCTCTCTCTCTCTCTCTCTCTCTCTCTCTCTCTCTCTCTCTTCCCCCCTCCCCCCTCTCTCTCTCTCTTCTCCCCCTCTCTCTCTCCCGTCTCTCTCTCTCTCTCTCTCACTCACTCTCTCTCTCTCTCTCTCTCTCTCTCTCTCTCTCTCTCTCTCTCTCTCTCTCTCTCTCTCTCTCTCTTCCCCCCTCCCCCCCTCTCTCTCTCTCTTCCCCCCTCCCTCCCTCTCTCTCTCTCTTCCCCCCTCCCCCCTCTCTCTCTCTCTCTCTCTCTCTCTCTCTCTCTCTTCCCCCCTCCCCCCCCTCCTCTCTCTCTCTCTCTCTCTCTCTCTCTCTCTCTCTCTCTCTTCCCCCCTCCCTCCTCCTCTCTCTCTCTCTCTCTCTCTCTCTCTCTCTCTCTCTCCCCCCTCCCCCCTCTCTCTCTCTCTTCCCCCCTCCCCCCCTCTCTCTCTCTCTCTCTCTCTCTCTCTCTCTCTCTCTCTCTCTCCCCCCCCCCCCCTCTCTCTCTCTCTCTCTCTCTCTCTCTCTCTCTCTTCCCCCCTCCCCCCCTCCTCTCTCTCTCTTCCCTCTCCCCTCTCCCCACCTCTCTCTCTCTCCCCCCTCCCCCCCTCTTTCTCTCTCTCTCTCTCTCTCCCTCCCCCCTCCCCCCTCTCTCTCTCTCTCTTCCCCCCTCCCCCCTCCTCTCTCTCTCTCTCTCTCTCTCTCTCTCTCTCTCTCTCTTCCCCCCTCCCCCCTCCCCTCTCTCTCTCTCTCTCTCTCTCTCTTCCCCCCTCCCCCCTCCTCTCTCTCTCTCTCTCTCTCTCTCTCTCTCTCTCTCTCTCTCTCTCTCTCTCTCTCTCTCTCTCTCTCTCTCTTCCTTCCCTCTCTTTCCCACCCCTCCCTTCCCGCTTCCCCCAACCCCCCTCTTCCCCTTCCCCTCCGCTCCCCCAACACTCTTCTCCCCCTCCCCTTTGCCCCTGCCCCCCTTCCCCCCTCACACCCCCTCCCTTCCCCCCCCTCACACCCCCTTTCCCCCCTTCCGCTGCTGACCCTCCGAAGCGCACTGCCCTACCCTCTCCGTGTAACCCTGCATTTCCCACAGCCCAGGCACCAAGCCCGCACATCCCTGGACACCTATCCATCCTGCTGGAATCCATCCTGCTGGAATCCATCCTGCTGGAATCCATCCTGCTGGAATCCATCCTGCTGGAATCCATCCTGCTGGAATCCATCCTGCTGGAATCCATCCTGCTGGAATCCATCCTGCTGGAATCCGGTTCCTGAAGAAGGGCTCATTCCTGAAACGTCGAATTTCCTGTTCCTTGGATGCTGCCTGACCTGTTGCGCTTTCCCAGCACCACATTTTCAGTCTGATCTCCAGCATCTGCAGCCCTCACCTTCTCCCACCTAGTTAGCCTGCACATTTCCTTTTGTTGCTGGAACTGATAATTTCCACGTCCTGCCACCAGTGGCTCCCAAAAAGGACCAGTCGGCATTTAAAACTCCTCTCTAACTGAAGCAGGTGTGTTTGTATTTGAGCCGGTTTTGATTCTCTTCCCCAGGTACTACTTAGGAGACAGGACGAACCGGAAAGTCCAGCTGGCGGCGACGGCTGCTGCACCCTACCCCCGGTGTAACCAGGTAAACCCGCCAACCTTTTTGAGTTGGGGTACAACTCCGAGTGCCTCGGGAGAAAGAGCCAAGTCTCGGCTGACCGGACTCTCTGAGGAAAGGCACCTGCTGGCGACCTTTACTGTGAAGCCTAGCCAAACCGGGAGCGTTCTTGGACACGAATCCCGCAGCTGGTCCTGGCCCGGGGTGTCCCACCAGCGAGTCTCCTTCGCTGCCCTCCTCTTTCTGAGACACTGGGCGAACCTTTGGTTCGGGGGTGCCCTGAACCACTGTTCCTCCTGGCTGTTTATGTAGGGTCTGCCTCATTGGGGGAGGGGAGGGGGGTGGTATCGTTGCAAATGAAAAGCAGGAATTATTAAGGTAGCCAAAAGATTCAGGCATTTTCTCCCACCCACCCCCTCCTCACTTCCTGTTAACACGAGGTATTTACATTCAAGGTTAGAGCCCACATGTTTGGGCTGTGAAATTGGCTGGTGTCTGTTCCCTGAATCCATTTTGCATGAGGTTTTATTTTTTCCTTGTCTTGTTTCAGAAGGGGAATCTGAAAGCTGGCCCTCTGGCCAAACCAGCCAAATACAAAGGGACCGGTCACCTCACATCATCGAACCGTGCCAACACAGTGGCTACCAGGTCCGAAACTCAACCCGAGGCGAAAACCTCTGAAGCCGAGCAGACCCTCGCCAAAGCTCTTCCTGCCTTTTCCCGAGGGAGAATCCCCAGCGAGGAGACAGCCTCCGCTTTGTTCCCAGCGGAGTCAAATCCCGCCAACAACCAAGCTGCTGCTGGTCAGAATGCCGTTTCGGGACAATGCCCCACAGTCTGCGCTAAAAGCGGCCCTCACGTAGACGGCCAAGAGACCGCAGTGGGCACAGCTCCCAATGCTGGGCACTCTGCCGGCGTGGCTTCCGCTAAACCTTCTCCAGACCAGGCAGGTCAACCACGGGTCAGCACGTCAAAGGACAATGCTTCATATAATCCAATATGGGCTATAGGCGTAGTCAGAGCGGCCTCCCGTGCAGCGAAACCTGCAGGGTTGGTGAAACCAGGCCCCAGTGCAGCGAAGCCTACAGGATTGGCCAAACCAGGCCCCAACGCAGCGAAGCCTACAGGATTGGCCAAACTAGGCCCCAATGCAGCAAAACCTGAAGGGTTGACAAAACTAGGCCCCAATGCGGCGAAACCAGGCTCCAATGCCGCAAAACTAGGCCCCAATGCGGCAAAACCAGTCTCCAATGCCGCGAAACTAGGCCCCAATGCTGCAAAATCTGCAGGGTTGGCGAAACTAGGCCCCAATGCAGCAAAACCTGCAGGATTGGTGAAGCCAGGCCCCAATGCGGCAAATTCAGGCCCCAATGCAGCAAAACCTGCAGGATTGGTGAAGCCAGGCCCCAATGCGGCAAATTCAGGCCCCAATGCAGCAAAACCTGCAGGATTGGTGAAGCCAGGCCCCAATGCGGCAAATTCAGGCCCCAATGCAGCAAAACCTGCAGGATTGGTGAAACCAGGCCCCAGCACCGCGAAACTTGCGGGTTTGGCAAAGCCAGTTGCCAATGCAGCGAAAGCTACAGGATTGGTGAAACCAGGCCCCAGCACCGCGAAACTTGCAAGGTTGGCAAAGCCAGTGGCCAAGGCAGCGGAACCTGTGAGTGCGGTGATTGTACAAAAGCAGTTGATAGATGCCGAGCCGGTGAAGAACAATGACTACCAGAGCTTGAGTAAATCTGCACGACGGGCACCAAGCACCACAACCAAGCCAGCGAATGGGGCGAGTCCGACTGGAAACCAGCCGGGGCCAATCTGGCAGCCTTTCACAAGGTCTGTTCCCAAAGCACGTCCTGCTTTGTGGACCGCGCCCAGGAACACGAGGGGCAGGAGAGGAGCAGTACAGAGCGCGAGCAAGTTAGTAATCAGCACGGCCAAACATCGGGGAGCTGAAAGCACTGTTCGCAAATCAGCAAAAGGACAGGATGAGAGGAGGTAAGAAATCACTGAAGCTACAGTTCAAAACGGTTGCTAGGCCATTCGGCCCATTGGGTCTGCGCTGCCATTTGAGGCGATCATGGCCAATCTGGCTATCCCGAGCTCCATGTTCCTGCCTTATCCCGAACGTGTCTATCTCAGCCCTGACAATGCCCTTAAATAACAGGCCCAAACGCTGCGCTCAGATTTCCAGGGGTGGTCGATAGGATCCGCATGGAGTGTCGAAACAGGCCCTTCGGCCCAAAAAGTCCAAACTGACCCTCCGATGGGTAACCCACCCACACTTGTTCCTCGAACCCATTACTCAACGTTAACCTCTCACTAGTGCTCCTAATCTACACATCCCTGAGCACTATGGGTAATTGAGCATGGCCAATCCACCCTAACCTGCACATCCCTGAGCACTATGGGTAATTTAGCATGGCCAATCCACCCTAACCTGCACATCCCTGAGCACTATGGGTAATTTAGCATGGCCAATCCACCCTAACCTGCACATCCCTGAGCACTATGGGTAATTTAGCATGGCCAATTCCCTAACCCGCACATCTGTAATTTGTGGGAGGAAAGTGGAGCAGACACGGTGGCAGCGGTGTTGGGAGGGGGGATGAACGTGCAGACTCCACACAGAGAGATGCCCGATGCCTGAGGCTGGAATCAAAGCCGGGTCCCAGGCGCCGTGAGGCAGCGGTGCTAACCACTGAGCCCCGTGTGTGTTGGGTAGTTGTAGCAAGCTCTTCCCTTTTGTACTCTGCTGGTGGTTGATGTGGCTGGATGTGTGTTGACAGTAATGGTGTAATGGTGCGTCTGGCCCTTCAGAACGCAGTTGACACTGTAGCAAGCATGGATCCCAAGCTGGCTGAGTGACTGGCAATGGATGGCGGTTTGTGGTGGAATTCCCCAGGGGCCTTCTGGCTTTTCCTGCTGTCAGTGTCTGGGTGCCGGCGTGCTTGGGAGAACCGCTAATGGCGCAGGACAGGACCGAACTACCAGGAGGACACGGATAGGTTTGTCCCAGACCGAATAGGTAGCGGCTGAATCTCAACATGGAGAAGGGATGAATTTGGGAAAGGGCGAACCATTTAAGAGGGATGCGGGTGCACAGAGGAACCTCGATTATCCGGCATTCAGTGAACCGATTGTCGGATGATCCGAACGACTTTGCAAGGTCCCGATTCTTGGCTAACCGTGTTATCTGACATTCGATTATCTGGTATTTGATGAACCGATTGAAATAGCCCCCTGCCTGTGTCCTTCAGAGAAGCGAGGGTCCTCTGTATCTGCACAGATCACTGAAGGTGGGCAGGACTGCAGGAGAGGGCAGTGAATAAAGCACCCAGTCTCCTTGGCTTCATGAAGCAGAGCAGGGAGCTGGAGAGATCTCGGCTGGGGGATTGTGTCCAGTTGGGGAGGGGCACCATATTATAGCAGGGGAGTGAACGCATTGGGGGGGGAGAGAGAGAGCCATTTATACAGACAGTTTGATGAACGGGAACATGTCAGTTACAAATGTCGGGACTGGTTTGAGACCAGTTTGAGACTTTCAAAAGCATGAGTGAGCTGGATAGAGTGACAAAGGGAGAGGCTGTTTCCCCTCCTGAAAGGGAGAGGATTGACCGGGGCTTGGGATTTGGGGAAGTGCAAAAGACCTGGTCGGTTCACGGGCGAGGAGCCGACAACAGCCTCTGACCTACCACCACACCCTCCGGATCACTTCGCCTCAACCTCCCTCACTTTTCTTGGCATTCATTCTCTCTCTCTCTCGCTCGCTGTCGCCTGTCTCCCTCGCTCGCTGTCGCCTGTCTCCCTCGCTCGCTGTCGCCTGTCTCCCTCGCTCGCTGTCGCCTGTCTCCCTCGCTCGCTGTCGCCTGTCTCCCTCGCTCGCTGTCGCCTGTCTCCCTCGCTCGCTGTCGCCTGTCTCCCTCGCCCGCTGTCGCCTGTCTCCCTCGCCCGCTGTCGCCTGTCTCCCTCGCCCGCTGTCGCCTGTCTCCCTCGCCCGCTGTCGCCTGTCTCCCTCGCCCGCTGTCGCCTGTCTCCCTCGCCCGCTGTCGCCTGTCTCCCTCGCCCGCTGTCGCCTGTCTCCCTCGCCCGCTGTCGCCTGTCGCCCTCGCCCGCTGTCGCCTGTCGCCCTCGCCCGCTGTCGCCTGTCGCCCTCGCCCGTCTCCCTCGCTCGCCCTCCTACAAACTCTGAGTGTCCTTCCTCCCCCCTAGTCGGTACCATCCTCCGACCTGCTCTCCTGTTACGTGTTGACCTCTCTCTGCCTTTCGGCACAATAACGTGTGCTGTTTCAGCTCCTGGTTCTGGCGAGATCTTACAAGTCTCACAAATGTGTTGCCCGAGGCAAAAGTTGAAACCATTGTAACCCACCCCCGCCGGATGGAGTCAGACTGCTGCGTGCGGAGATCTCATCTCGCCCCATTTGTCTGTCTTCCTGGCATCCGGTCTCCTGTTGACAAACAACATACAGGTCTGAACAAAGTTTGATTCTGGGGGTCAGCCATGGAGCCCCGTGGATTTATCTCCACCGTACCCTCAAAAATTGTTTTGGCCTTTTTTACACACTCATTTCGTTTCCAGTATTTTCCAAAGATAAGCCATCGACAAGTCAGGAGGGTGTGTGAGGGAATACTCCCCACTTGCCCTGGATGGGGGGCAGCTCCAACAACACTCAAAGCTCGACACCATCCAGGGACAGAGCAGCCCCCGCTCGATTGTCTCCACACCCACAAACCCCCCACTCCCTCCACACACCCCCGACGCTCAGTAGCAGCAGTGGGTACCATCTACAAGACGTACTGCAGCAACTCCCCCAGGCTCCTCAGACAGCACCTTCCAAACCCCACGGCCACTTCCATCGGGAAGGACAAGGAGCAGCAGGTACATGGGAACACACCACCCCCCCTGGCAAGTTCCCCTCCGAGCCCCTCACCGTCCTGGCCCTCCCTGCTGTAAGGCCGCTGACCTGAAGCAATAACTGGGTCTGTGTACGGGGAGGGGGGTGATGTGCACATGGCCCTGTTTCAGAGGCTCGCCCCCCCCCCCCCCCCCCCCCCCCCTCCCGTGTGTCTGCTTTCACTGACCTCCTCCCCCCTCCTGGTTTCCCTTCCTCAGGAGACTCCTGGACGAGTGGTTGGCGTCCAAAGGGCGGACCTACAAACGGCCGCCCATGCCCACTCCCTTCACCAGGTCGGCGCAGTCGGTGAAGAAGAATTTGGAGCTGTCCTTCTGGGAGGCGATTGAGGAGGAGGAGCAGGACGAGCAGCGGGGGCTCCAGGCCCGGGTGGATCAGGCGCTGGACGGCTGCCTGCAGTTACTGCAGAAGGTACCGAGCTAGCGAGCCCCGAGGACGGGAAGGTGGCTGGGCTCCCCCGCACTCGAGGCACACCGCAGGCTGTGTGTGCCCACAGTCCCGGTCAGAGTGGGGCTGTGAAGGCACAGCAGCTCAGGCAGCATCCGGGAGGCAGGGAACTCTCCGCCTCAGGCAGCAATACAGGCCAAGAGCCTGCAGGGTGGAGAGAGAAATCAGAGGGGGGGGTGGGGAGAGCGTAGCTTAGAGTACAGTAGGTGGGTGGGGGTGGGGATGGAGGTGAGAGGTCAGGGAGGAGGGTGGGCCGGGTAGGTGGGAAGGAAGATAGGCAGGTAGGACAGGTCATGGGGACGGTGCTGAGCTGGAAGGTTGGAGCTGGGGTGAGGTGGGGGGAGGGGAAATGAGGAAACTGGTGATGTCCACATTGATGCCCTGGGGTTGGAGGGTGCCGGCGGAAGGTGAGGTTTGTGTCCAGATGTTTTGTGGTGGATGGGCCAATTGGAGGGGTTGAGAGGGGAAGCCAGTAAGCCAGACCCCAGACTGCTCCCACCAGGACCCTGGGAAACACTCCGAGTCAGAGGGAGCGTGGTGTACATGTACCTTATCATAGTGGGACAGCGGGGGGAATAAAGTGGTTCAAAAGGATTATGGGATACTGACTTTCATTAACCGAGGCGTCAAGTTTATGAAAAGTGAGGGTTTGGCTGGGAACTGTACACAGGTGGGTGAGGCCACACACACAGAGTATCGCAGGCAGTTCTGGCCTCCACGTTATAGGAGGGAGATTTACCAGGGCGGTGCCTCACGGTGGGGGCCGGAGAGTCTCAGTTTGTGAAGAGAGACCAGACTGAGGCAGTTTTCACTAGAGCAGAGGAGATGGAGAGGGGGCGTGATTGCGATGGATTGATGTGCGTGGATTTGCTATTGGCTGGCCCAGGGAAGACGGAGGGGACCGGTGGAAGGGGTGTCTCTCAGACTGGAGGTGCCTGACTAGTGGTGTTCCGCAGGGATCCGTCCCGGGATCTCTACAGTTTATGATATGTATAGATGGGTGGGTTAGGGAGTGTCCGGACAGTACCAAGATCGGTGGAGTTGTGGGTGGTGCAGAAGGTTGTTACGCAGGATGTAGACCAGCTGCAGATATGGGCAGCGAAATGGCACCCAGAGTTTAATCCAGGGAAGTGTGCGACGCTGTGCTTTAGGAGATCAAATGTTCCGGACAAGTATACAGTTCATGGCCGGATTCTGGGCAGCGTGGGCTTCAAGTCTACAGCTCCCTGAAAGTGGCCAGCCAAGCGGGAAGGCAGGGTAAAGAAGGCGGACAGCCTGCTGGTCAGGGGGAAGAGAGTTGGTGGGACAGGGGCTCACGTAGCCGCACTCCTCGTATCCTGTGCCACCCTGGTCACCGCGTTGGTGTGGAGGCAGAGACACCGAAGACAAGGATGCTGCCCCGGATTCGAGGGTGGCAGTGGTGAGCAGGGGGCCAGAAAACCATGGAGTGGTTTCCCTGGGAGCGGGGGGGAAGACTCGACAACATTCCCATCAGGCAGGAAGGGATAGGTTCCATTTGGCATCATGCTGGGCACGTGGGCTGAAGGGCCTGTTCCTGTGTGGGAGGGGCTATCGATAGAGTAGAAACCCTGATCACGGCGAAGGAGGATTGAGGTGGGGCACTCTCAATGCCAAGGCTGTGGAGGGGGGGGGGCACACGCTGGGCATTGGGAGCTGAGCACTGGGTCTGCGGCAGGTGGTGAGGGCGCCGGTCTCTCTCAGCCTGTCGGGTGGTGGGGAGGGAGTGGGCAGCGTTCACCCTCTGGCTTTGTTTGCCCCCCCCCCCCCCCCCCCCCCCCCAGGGTTCCCCTCCCGAGGAAGTGGCAGCAGCGCTGCTGGCTGTCCCGGAACGGGAGCGGTTCGCCAAGTTCTGGATCTGCCGGGCCCACTTGCTGGAGAGGACCGGTCCGATGGAAGCTGTCATCGCACTGTTCGAGGAGGCCGTGCACAGCGGGGCGCAGGTCAGTGCTGAGAGACCCTCCGCGGAGGTCCCCTGTTAGAAAGCTCTGGGGCTTCATGCCTCCGAACGTGCGGCACCTTGCCCCCTCCCCCTGGGTTCGCCCTCGAGCCCTCGCTGTCCGTTCTGCGATGTGTGCGGCGGACATGCCTGAGAGCAGCAAGCCTGTGTGTGTGTGTGTGTGTGTGTGGTGTGAATGGGTGGGGCCAATTTGTCATTGTGTGGGGTGAGGGGGGGTCCTGTTGCCGAGCGTGGAGGCTGGGACACATGCCCCGTTGCACCGAAGGAGCGAGACTTCATGGTGGTAGTTTGTTGCTGTTGCTGATCCAGGGTTCCCCACCTTGTATATTTTTTTATATAAAAGAGTTGTTAAAACTGGCCATCCTTGGGAAAGCTGACCCCTGCCCGCCTTCTCTTCCAGCCCGTCGAAGAGTTGCGGTCTGCCCTGGTCGAAGCCATCATGAGGAACGCGAGCGCTCTGTCGGCCTCTGCAGGTAACTCCGCAGCCCTGGGCCCGCGCTACGGGCCGTCAGAGCGACCGGCAACGGTGGGACGCCTCTCTTTTCAGGCATTACCGCCGCGTCGCGGGCGTGCCCGCAACTGTTGGGGGGAGGGAGGAGGGCGGAGGTGGTTGCTGCTGGGTTGCAGAGGGAGAGACCACCTGAGGGTCTCCTCTCAGTCATCAGTAAAGCGAGAGAAGGGATCACCAACCAGGCTATCAAGCAGCACTCACTCAGCAATAACCTGCTCAGTGACCACCCCCCCCCCCCCCCCCAGTTTGGGTTTCGCCAGGGTCACTCAGCTCCTGACCTCATTACAGCCTTGGTTCCAACACGGACAAAAGGGGCCGAATTCCAGGGGAGAGGTGGCAACCCTTGACGTCACGGCCGCGTTCGACCAAGTGTGGCATCAAACAGCCCTGGCGAAACTGGAATCAGTGGGCACCAGGGGGCAAACTCCCTGCTGGTTGGAGTCCTACCTGGCACACACTGAGTTGGTTGTTGGAGGTCTGTCGTTTCACCTCCAGGACATCTCTGTTGGAGTCCCTCAGGGTAGGGGCATAGGCCCAATCATCGTCCTCAATGACCTTCCCTCTGTCACAAGGTCAGACGTGGGGATGTCCGCCCATGTTTGCGTAGTGTTCAGCACCATTCGCCACTCCTCAGGTACGGAAGGAGTCTGTGCTCAAATACACCAAGATCTGGGCGATACCCAGCGCTCGTCCTGAAGGACGGCTCCTATCCGAAACGTTGACGTCTCCACCTCCTGATGCTGCCTGGCTTGCTGTGTCCTTCCAGCCTCCTGCCTGTCCACCTCGGACTCCAACAGCTGCAGGCTTTTCCTTGTCTCTAATGTCCAGGCTTGGCAAGTAATATTCGTGCCACCCAAACGCCAGGCTCCGATCGTCACCGATGAGAGACCACAGGCCCTTGATGGTGTTACCATCACTGAATCCCCTCCCCCCTCCCAAAGGATCAACATTCTGGGAGTTACCACTGACCAGAAACTCCACCGGACTCACCACATAAACACAGCAGCTACAGGAGTAGGTCAGATGGTAGGAATTCTGGTAGGAGTAACTCACGTCCTGAATCTCTTCCCCGCTTCACCCACACACCCCCCCACCCCCAACAAAAAGCCTGTTCCCACCATCGACAAGGCACACAAGTCAGGAGTGTGTGATGGAATACTCCCCACTTGCCCTGGATGGGGGTACAGATCCAACAACACTCGAGAACCATCCAGGGACAAAGCAGTCCCCCCCTCGATTGTCCCCACACCCACAAACCCCCCACTACCTCCACCCCCTAACGCTCAGTAGCAGCAGTGTGTACCATCTACAAGACGCACTGCAGCAACTCCCCCAGGCTCCTCAGGCAGCACCTTCCAAACCCCACGGCCACTTCCATAGGGAGGGACATGGGAAAACCACCCCCCCTTGGCAAGTTCCCCTCCAAGCCCCTCACAGTCCACAATTCGGAAATATATCGGCCGTTCCTTCAGTGTCACTGGGTCAGAATCCTGGAACTCCCTCCCTGAGGGCGCTGCGTGAGGGGGGTCCCTACACCACACGGGACTGCAGCGGTTCAAGATGGCAGCTCTCCCCCACCTTCTCAAGGGGGCGATTGAGGGGAGCGGGGACAGTAAATGCTGTATCCAGCCAGCAACACCCACATGGAGAATCTGGTTTCCAGCATCTGCAGTCATTGTTTTTACCTTCGGTCCAACCCATCCATGCCAACCAGATATACCAATCCAATCTAGTCCCACCTGCCAGCACCCAAACCCTTCCTATTCATATACCCAGCCAAATGCCTCTTTTTTTATATAGATATTTTTATTGGAAGTTTAACATTTTGACAAATTTACAAAAATAAGCAGAATTTTCAAGCACAAACATTAATATAAAAATAGATCTTAAATATATATTCATCAAAATTCAACTAATCCACAATCATCCAGAGTGTATAGTTGAGTCGCTTACATCCGTCAAGCAAGAGAAAATGTTCTCTAATGCACTCATAACAGTATGATAAAAAGGAAGCTATTTCCAAACAATAAGAACAAAAATTAAACATGTTTGAATGGAGATCGTCCCCCTTGTTCTCAGGGGGCCTTACTACCTTTCCAACGTTCCACCATATCCTCTCCCAAACAGTGTCCCACCCTTGACCCGGGCGCTCCTTAATAGGATTTAGATATAATACCGAGCTAGAGTTAACAGTGAGCGCCACACCCCCACCCCTCCCCACCCATACCGGAGTATATCTGATAGCATCAATGCCACGTACAAACATACATAACTATAAAATTACAACTCCAACAGATTACAGTTAGGTATAATAACATAAGATAGCAAGGAAGACAACCCCGCTCCCAGAGGCAAAAGTAAAGTAGAATAAAGTATCCATTTCTCCCCACAGAGTGTGAGAGAGGCAAGCCAACATAAATTGTCGCTTACGATTTATTTAACCGAGTCTAAAAGTTTCTTGGCCTCTTCTGGTGATCTAAAATTATACTCGGATCCTTCGTGGGTAAAGCATAACGTTGCTGGGTAGCGTAAGGCAAATGCCTCTTAAATGTTGCAATTGTACCAGCCTCCACCACTTCCTCTGGCAGCTCATTCCACACACATACCACCCTCTGTGTAAAAACGTTGCCCCTTCGGTCTCTCTTATATCTTTCCCCTCTCCCTAAACCTATGCCCACTAATTCTGGACTACCCCACCCCAGGGAAAAGACTTTGTCTATTTATCCTATCCATGCCCCTCGTGATTTTATAAACCTCTATAAGGTCACCCCTCAGCCTCCGACACTCCAGGGAAAACAGCCCCAGCCTGTTCAGCCTCTCCCTGTAGCTCAAATCCTCCAACCCTGGCAACATCCTTGTAAATCTTTTCTGAACCCTTTCAAGTTTCACAACATCTGTCCAATAGGAAGGAGACCAGAATTGCATGCAATATTCCAACAGTGGCCTAACCAATGCCCTGTACAGCCGCAACATGACCTCCCAACTCCTGTATTCCCAAATCCTGACCAATAAAGGAAAGCATACCAAACGCCTTCTTCACTATCCTATCTACCTGCGACTCCACCTTCAAGGAGCTATGAACCTGCACTCCAAGGTCTCTTTGTTCAGCAACACTCCCTAGGACCTTACCATTAAGTGGATAAGTCCTGCTAAGATTTATTTTCCCAAAATGCAGCACCTCGCATTTATCTGAATTAAACTCCATCTGCCACTTCTCAGCCCATTGGCCCATCTGGTCCAGATCCTGTTGTAATCTGAGGTAACCCTCTTCGCTGTCCACTACACCTCCAACTTTGGTGTCATCTGCAAACTTACTAACTGTACCTCTTATGCTCGCATGCAAATCATTTATGTAAATGACAAAAAGTAGAGGACCCAGCACCGATCCTTGTGGCACTCCACTGGTCACAGGCCTCCAGTCTGAAAAACAACCCTCCACCACCACCCTCTGTCTTCTACCTTTGAGCCAGTTCTGTATCCAAATGGCTAGTTCTCCCTGTATTCCATGAGATCTAACCTTGCTAACCAGTCTCCCATGGGGAACCTTGTC
>NW_026867673.1:99137-133046 GCF_020745735.1 Hemiscyllium ocellatum
CCCCCTCTCTCTCTCTCTCTCTCTCTCTCTCCCCCGCCCGCGCCCCCTCTCTCTCTCTCTCTCTCTCTCTCTCTCTCTCCCGCCCGCGCCCCCCCTCTCTTTCTCTCTCTCCCGCCCGCGCGCCCCCCCTCTCTCTCTCTCCCCCGCCCGCGCCCCCTCTGTCTCTCTCTCTCCTGCCCTCTCTCGCGCGCGCGCTCGTTCCCTCTCTCTCGCGCCCTCGCGCTCGCTCTCTCGCACACTCTCTCTCGCGCGCTCCATCCACCCTATCCTGCACATCCCTGAGCACTCTGGGTAATTTAGCTCGGCCAATCCACCCTAACCTGCACATCCCTGAGCACTCTGGGTAATTTAGCATGGCCAATCCACCCTAACCTGCACATCCCTGAGCACGATGGGGTTATTTAGCGTCGCTCGAGGCTGGCAATGAACCTGGGATCCTGGCGCTGTGAGGCAGCAGTGCTGACCACCTCGCCGCTCATGTTGGGACTTATCTGCTGCCTCCAGACACCTTTATGATCTGGAACGCCTCTATCAAATCTCCTGTCCCAATGTTGTCTGCTTCAAGTCCTTCCCTGGCTCTCCAGTGTAACCATGGTCCTGAAGCTGTTCATCCCATTCCCATGAATCCCTTCCGCGGCCCTTCTCCCATACCTTCCGGAGCCAGTCCTGCGCAGAGAAATACAAGCCAGCGTAAGAGTAGGGCGTCTGGCCATGGGTGAATCTTGTCAGGGAGGGCTACTGCCGGGATGGATGGGAATGTGGAGTTTGATTCCCGAATGGCGAAGCAGGCTGGCAGATTCCAAGGGCTCAGGTCTGCCCCCTCCTCCACGTTGTATCTTTCAGAGCCATGGGATGACATTTGCCCCTCCCCAGTCTGCCGGGTGAGAACCTGTGGAAACTCAGAAGGCTTTAGAACCGAGCACGTCCGCCATCTTGCTTTCGTTGCCTGCTTTCGGCCCCAGTTGTTTCGCCGACGTGATTGGCCGATTGCTCATTTCTTTCAATTCCTCCATTGCCCCTTGCGTTTTCCAGAAGTTATCTGCTCCTTCCCCTCTGTGGAACCCGAGAATCTCTGCCAGTTTCGGCTGGACCAGTCATTCTCTTAAGATTTGCCAGAGACGCGCTTTTCTTTTTCCCCTCCCCAATCTTCCTGCCTTGAGGAACCTGCACGCCCCCCCCCCCCCCCCCCCCCCCCCCCCCCCCAGTCCCTTCATATGTGTCCCAGGTATTCCTGGGCCCCCCCTTTCCAGCATGGCATGCTGGGATTGGTCTTCATTCTGAACGTCAGAGTGCCCCTTTGCCCTCGCGTTCTGACCGACCGACCGACTTGGGTTCTCTGCCAGGAGACGAGCATGACACTGGAGGCGAAGAGACGGATGGGTTCAGAGAAGGTCTCGCCACGGTCACGCCACACTCGAGGATTCCTCGTGAGAGAGCGGGCTCGTCAGTGGTCAAGTACCGAGTCACCACAACGCCCCAAGTGCACCGGTAAGGATTTCACCCGTCCTTTCGCAAGAAAGGGCAAAATTCTGTTCCTTAGTAGCTGTCCTCTGGTTCGTACACTCGGTCCCCCAGATCCCTCTGCACTGAAGCACTCTGATGCTGCGCTCCAGTTGGGTAACAAGTCACCTGCTCTCCTCCCGTCCCATTCTCTTTTACGCTTCCCGCAGCTTTGTCTGCCTTTTTATTTCCCCCCTCCCCTCCCCCAGGAGACAGCAGTACCCTCTCAAAAAGGCAATTGCCTCCTGACGTCTTTCAAACCCTACCCACCATTGAGGAGCTTTAAGATACCGTCGCCTCTTTCGTGCAGCGATTGACTCCTTGTGCAACGTTGCAACAGCTACACTGCCCTCCCTGTCCCTCCCTTGACGGTAACGCTGTGTCGCGTCCCCTGTGCTGCCCAGCGTCCCAACCGCATCTGCCTTCACCTGGATTCCTCGCCTGAAATAAATAGTGTGTCGCCTTGTTAATTGACCCTTTCGCTGCGATGTGTTGGTCACCCTGTCCCCCATTCCTCCCCTGCCGACTTCTGCTCCTCGGCTCCCTCGATTCTCGGTCCTGTTTCTGTGCTTGGTCACGGTGGTGAACTCTGACCCCCCGACTGTCCGCAGACGCTCTGTCCTGCGATGTCGCTGACCCAGGCCCACCTCATCGCGTGTGACTGCGACCTCCGCGAAGCAGGTCTGTGTCCCTCTCGGGGAGGAGTGGGGGGGAAAACGCCCATCCGCTGTCGTTCGTTCGTTCCCCTCCGCCTCTCGGTCCGCCGAACTGGAGTCACGCTTCACAACAGAGCCAACACCCGCCTCCAAACACACACACACACGCTCGCCATTTTCCAACACACGGGAACCGTTCTTGAGTGTCCCGGAGTCCTGAAGCTGTGAGCTTGACCGCACCTTAAAAACACGCCGTTGGCCTCCTCGCGCGCACGAGAATAAAAAAAAGCATCCATTTATCTTTCTTTTCCAATGAGCCAACGTTGCTTAAAGGTGGGGGGGAATAAGCGAGCTGAAAGTTCTGCACCGTGCTCCCCAGAGACGCGCTCGGTTTCCAAAGCCGAAATCCCTGCCCCCAAACGTGCGTGCATTCAGAATCCGAGATGAAGGCAGGAGGGATTGTCAACCTGTGTTCACGCTTCTCCCCCATAAACCCCTCCGCATTGCTGTAAATGGAAAGTCTTGTTTAACTCTGCCCCGGAGATGTTTGATAACCCACTGGTCTCCGGGATTCCACCTTCCAAACGTCCCACAGAGCAGCAGCAGCAGCAGCAATATGTCCTCGTCTTCACCCTGAGTCGGAGCTTATATCTCGAAGGTGCTCTCGCTGAGGAGAGGCATTCAGGATCTTTGTGTTTCCGTAAAATGGCCTTTGATGAGTGGAGGTCTCTCCCCGTATGACAAGCCCCCCACCCCCGCAAGCCAGCTGGGTGGATCTCCTCCAAGCTGTTATGTCCTTTCCATCAGACTGAAAGGGGAGACGTTCCGCAAGGCCCGGTCTTACCAGGGCCCTATACGTTTATCGTGAACCTTCTGTACTTCACATCCCTTGGCCCTTGACCAACCAACATCCCTGACAAAGATCATCTGGCTATTTCGGATATTGTTTTTGGAATACTGCTGCATGCGAAAGGCTTTTAGATTCTCTTCCTCAACCTCTCCCCACACCTTGAGGTGAACCACCACCACCACTCCTGTCTTTCCCAACCCCCTCCCTGCCCCTCTTTCTCTCTGTCTCTGTCTGTCTGTCTCTGTCTCTCTCTTTCTCTCTGTGACTTTTTTCCTCTCTCTCTGTCTCTCTCTGTTTTTGTCTGTCTCTGTGTCTCTGTCTCTCTGTCTGTCTGTCTCTCTGTCTGTCTGTCTCTCTGTCTGTCTGTCTCTCTGTCTGTCTGTCTCTCTGTCTGTCTCTCTGTCTGTCTCTCTCTCTGTCTGTCTCTCTGTCTGTCTCTCTGTCTGTCTCTCTGTCTGTCTGTCTCTCTGTCTGTCTCTCTGTCTGTCTCTCTGTCTGTCTCTCTGTCTGTCTCTCTGTCTGTCTCTCTGTCTGTCTGTCTCTCTGTCTGTCTCTCTGTCTGTCTGTCTCTCTGTCTGTCTGTCTCTCTCTCTCTGTCTGTCTCTCTGTCTGTCTCTCTGTCTGTCTCTCTCTCTGTCTCTCTCTCTGTCTCTCTCTCTGTCTCTCTCTCTGTCTCTCTCTCTGTCTCTCTCTCTGTCTCTGTGTGTGTCTCTCTCTTTCTCTGTGTGCCTTTTTTCTCTCCCTGTCTGTCTCTCTCTGTGTCTCTTTCTCTCTCTCTCCCCCTCTCTCTCTCTCTCTCTCTCTCTGTCTCTGTCTCTCTCTCCCTGTCTGTCTCTCCCTCCCTCTCTCCTCTGTCTGTCTCTCTCTACCACAACAGCAGCCCTGCGGTTTGGTAAGGCGTTGGCGGTCTCCCCGCGGTCCCCTCGGCGGGTGGCTGGCGCTGCCCTCGCCCCTTTGGGGAAGCGAAGCTCTGAGACGGCTGCTCCCTCTCTCCGCAGCAGGAAGGAAGTGGCGGAGCAAATGCGGTCGCTCGGGAAGCAGGAGGTGCGGTTCGTCACCCCGGTTCGCCGGTCTGTCCGTATCGAGCAGGCCTCTACCTCCTACCCGGAGGGGCTGAGGGAGTGGGACCACTGTGTCACCTCACTGAACCAGCTACTAGCTGTGGAGGAGACAGAGACCTTCATCTACCAGGAGAACCGGGCTTTGCTGGAGGAAATGACCAAGATTTGAAGGACTCATGTATGCACTTCACCTATAAATAAGCTTGTTATATATTCAAAATGTACATTATTTTAATCACTTAGAGTTGTAAAAAAAACACTAGCTGTATCTATGTCAAATGTCCCCTGTATGTTAACAAACACCATCATTCGGTAAATGCACATTTTTCGCTGTTGGGAATGTTATATTTCTCTGCCCTGGTGTAATATTAACTCTGCGCTCCGACAATAAACATCGGAAAGTCTTTCTACCCGTCGCTAATGTTTTGTGTTCCCTCCCCGCCTCCCGCTCTCGTCGGATGGATTTCTGAGGCTTAATTGTGCTGTCTCTCCCAGCTCCTGGCGTCCAGTTCACCAGCGGCTGCTCCACCGTCCAGCGGAGCGAGGCAGCTCCTGGGTCGCGCCAAGGCAGACTCCGATGTTGTCGTCGAGACGATGGAAGTAGGCCGTCGGTTTAAAACGTTCGACTCGTCACTCAGCGCGAGCGGGAGGTCTTTGAGGGCGACCCGGCCGTGTTTGGGCGATGGGTGAGCAGGCACAGGGTTGACTGGGAGAGGGAGGGGACAGTGAAGTTCGCCGCCGGCTGAGTTTCCCACAGCCGCTCTCTGGGACCGAGAGCATCGGCCGTCCACGGCACATTCCGAGCTGCGTGCCCCTGGGCTCAATCCGGGGAAACGTCCTCTCCGCATCCGCTGGTTAAGAGAGCCGTCGCTTTCCAGGTGTTGCTTCCAGATCGAATTCCAAACGCTCCAGGAAGCGGAACTGCAGATGGTACTCCGGTGTGCTGCACCACTGAGGCCAAGGCAACTTGGCACTTGCGTTCCTCTGCTGAAAGTCGTCAAGTGTCCGTTCACTCGGTTCCTCACGAGCAAGGCCTGGTCTCTCAATGGGGGCTGGCACTTTTCCCCTCTCCCTCACCATGTCCCGTGCCTCCAAAGAGGATAACGTCGCTCCCATCCCTGCTACGTTCCGTCTGCCGTGGTCCTCCCCCACCTCTGGATCCTCACAACCCACCCGTTTGCCAGCTCCTCTCGCACCATTGAACACAGAACATCGAAACGTACAGCCCACGATGTTGAGCCGAGGTTTAATCCTAACATAATAACTTGACCTACGCACCCCTCAACTCCCTGCTATCCATGTGCATGGCCAGCAGTCGCTTAAGTGTCCCCAATGACTCTGCTTCCAACAGCACCGCTTGCAACGCATTCCATCCATTCCCAACTCTCTGCGGAAAGAGACCTCTCCATTATACCTTCCTCCTAATATCTTCAAACCATGACCGCTTGTACCAGCCCTGGGGAAACATCTCTGGCTATTGACTCTCCTCTCGTTATTTGGTACACCTCTCCTCTCCTCCTCCTCTCCAGAGAGACAAGTCCAAGCTTATTCAACCTCTTCACACGGCCAGCCCCCTCCCTCCAGTCCAGGCAGCGTCCTGGGAGACCTTCTTTGCGCCCTCTCTCCAAAGCCTCTGTCACCGTGGCAACGTTGCGATTGGCCCCCAGGCCCAGGTGTTGCCCGCTTTCGGAACGTCTGCTCCACTTTTTACAGACGTCAGTGTTCGCCGAAATCCGAAAGGGATTTTCCCTCCAATGAGGAAATGCTTGATGCCATTTTGGCTTATGAAAGGTTCTGAGAGGAACGCTTGACTCTCTGAGAGCCGGGGGTGGGAGGGAGGGGAGGGGAGCCTGTATTTGTAATTAGTCTGAGCGCATCTCTGAAGCAGGCAGCGCTCGGACGTTCTGATCCAGAGGCAGGGACGCTACATTTGGGGGACAAACTTCGAGCCCCACATCCAACTCACTAAATATGAATCATGAATAATAATCGAGTCCCTGTCTGGTCACTTCCAACCCGAGAATGGCTCCTTCATTTGGCTGGGGGGTGGTTTTTCTGTTTGAGTTTGTTAGTCAATCCTGCGACTCATGCAGCTAGTGAAGTCCTTGAATAACCGCCTGTCTGCGATTTTATCCAAAGATTGACCGACACTGATTCCCCTTTCTCAGTCTGCCAGGAACCACCTGAAAGAGCTCTCTCAGGGTACTCAAACCTTCCTAAATCCACGCTGACCCTGTCTTGTCAGACAACTTTTCGAAATATTCAGTAACATACTCTACAACGCGCTCTGGTGCTCTCCACACTGATCCCGGTCCTGTTTTTGATGTCCTCTCTTCCCTCCTTTCTTTGAGGAGTGTAGGCTCCCTCTAATCTTTCATCTGAAAGTTAAGTTTCCCTCGTTCCCCCACCCCCCAGGAGCAGGGACAGCACGGGGTTAGATACAGAGTAAAGCTCCCTCTATGCTGTCCCCCATCACACACTCCCAGGGCAGGGACAGCACGGGGTTAGATACAGAAGTAAAGCTCTCTCTACACTGTCCCCCATCACACACTCCCAGGACAGGGACAGCACGGGGTTAGATACAGAGTAAAGCTCTCTCTACACTGTCCCCCATCAAACACTCCCAGGACAGGGACAGTACGGGGTTAGATACAGAGTAAAGCTCCCTCTACACTGTCCCCCCCCCATCAAACTCCCAGGGCAGGGACAGCACGGGGTTAGATACAGAGTAAAGCTCTCTCTATACTGTCCCCCATCAAACACTCCCAGGACAGGGACAGACGGGGTTAGATACAGAGTAAAGCTCTCTCTACACTGTCACCCCCCTCATCAAACACTCCCCAGGACAGGGACAGCATGGGGTTAGATACAGAGTAAAGCTCTCTCTACACTGTCCCCCATCAAACACTCCCAGGACAGGGACAACCACAAGGATATAGATATAGATCCTGTCAGGGTGAAAGGGAAGGCTGGTAGGTATAGGGAATGCTGGATGACTAAAGAAATTGAGGGTTTGGTTAAGAATAAGAAGGAAGCATATGTCAGGTATAGACAGGATAGATCGAGTGAATCCTTAGAAGAGTATAAAGGCAGTAGGAGTATACTTCAGAGGGAAATCAGGAGAGCAAAACGGGGACATGAGATAGCTTTGGCAAATAGAATTAAGGAGAATCCAAAGGGTTTTTACAAATATATTAAGGACAAAAGGGTAACTAGGGAGAGAATAGGGCCCCTCAAAGATCAGCAAGGTGGCCTTTGTGTGGAGCCACAGAAAATGGGGGAGATACTAAATGAGTATTTTACATCAGTATTTACTGTGGAAAAGGATATGGAAGATATAGACTGTCGGGAAATAGATGGTGACATCTTGCAAAATGTCCAGATTACAGAGGAGGAAGTGCTGGGTGTCTTGAAACAGTTAAAGGTGGATAAATCCCCAGGACCTGATCAGGTGTACCCGAGAACTCTGTGGGAAGCTAGAGAAGTGATTGCTGGGCCTCTTACTGAGATATTTGTATCATCGATAGTCACAGGGGAGGTGCCGGAAGACTGGAGGTTGGCAAACGTGGTGCCACTGTTTAAGAAGGGTGGTAAGGACAAGCCAGGGAACTATAGACCGGTGAGCCTGACCTCAGTGGTGGGCAAGTTGTTGGAGGGAATCCTTAGGGACAGGATGTACATGTATTTGGAAAGGCAAGGACTGATTCGGGATAGTCAACATGGCTTTGTGTATGGGAAATCATGTCTCACAAACTTGATTGAGTTTTTTGAAGAAGTAACAAAGATGATTGATGAGGGCAGAGGAGTAGATGTGATCTATACGGACTTCAGTAAGGCGTTCGACAAGGTTCCCCATGGGAGACTGGTGAGCAAGGTTAGATCTCATGGAATACAGGGAGAACTAGCCATTTGGATACAGAACTGGCTCAAAGGTAGAAGACAGAGGGTGGTGGTGGAGGGTTGTTTTTCAGACTGGAGGCCTGTGACCAGTGGAGTGCCACAAGGATTGGTGCTGGGTCCTCTACTTTTTGTCATTTACATAAATGATTTGGATACGAGCATAAGAGGTACAGTTAGTAAGTTTGCAGATGACACCAACATTGGAGGTGTAGTGGACAGCGAAGAGGGTTACCCTCGAGTGCAACAGGATCTGGACCAGATGGGCCAATGGGCTGAGAAGTGGCAGATGGAGTTTAATTCAGATAAATGCGAGGTGCTGCATTTTGGGAAAGCAAATCTTAGCAGGACTTATCCACTTAATGGTAAGGTCCTAGGGAGTGTTGCTGAACAAAGAGACCTTGGAGTACAGGTTCATAGCTCCTTGAAAGTGGAGTCGCAGGTAGATAGGATAGTGAGGGCAGTGTTTGGTATGCTTTTCTTTTATTGGTCAGAGTATTCAGTACAGGAGTTGGGAGGTCATGTTGCAGCTGTACAGGACATTGGTTAGGCTGCTGTTGGAATATTGCGTGCAATTCTGGTCTGCCTATCGGAAAGATGTTGTGAAACTTGAAAGGGTTCAGAAAAGATTGACAAGGATGTTGCCAGGGTTGGAGGGTTTGAGCTACAGGGAGAGGCTGAACAGGCTGGGGCTGTTTTCTCTGGAGTGTCGGAGGCTGAGGGGTGACCTTATAGAGGTTTATAAAATCAGGAGGAGCATGGGTAGGGTAAATAGACAAAGTCTTTTCCTTGGGGTGGGGGAGTCCAGAACTCGAGGGGCATAGGTTTAGGGTGAGAGGAGAAAGATATAAAAGAGACCTAAGGGGCAACATTTTCATACAGAAGGTGGTACGTGTGCGGAATGAGCTGCCAGAGGAAGTGGTGGAGGCTGGTACAATGACAACATTTAAGAGGCATCTGGGTGGGTATATGAATAGGAAGGGTTTGGAGGGATATGAGCCGGGTGCTGGCAGGTGGGACTAGATTGGATTGGGATATCTGGATCAGGGTGGATGAGTTGGACCGAAGGGATCTGTTTCCAATCTGAACCCGAGCTGCATTGAGCAACTTTGAACTAACCCGGTCAGCGGTGGTTGGTCCGACTGTATGGAAACTGGCTCGTGGTGATGCAGTTTGCCCACAGAAGAGCAGACTACGGCATTGTCGCTTCAGGGCAGGCTAAGGTCACCGAAACCAACGTGCAATTCAGGAAACAGTTTGTTTGGAGATCCCTGGAAATCCCCTTGGTAGTGAAAGTTAGTAATGATTGTGCCTTGCGATAGTATTCCGAGAGAGTATGGATTTGGAAGGCCAGAGTGCGTCATGAGGGGGAAAGGTTTGAGGAAGTGGGGATATAATACAGTGAGGCCGGAGTGCGGGCAGTTCTGGCCTCTATATTACAGGAGGGGGATAGGGTGAGACAGACAGAAAGGAACCTTTCCCCCTTGGTGGGAGGGATCGATGACCTGGGGGAGGGTGGCACTGTGTTAGGACATGGTGCTAATTTTAAACTCGTGGCACAGAAATGATTTAATTCATGCTGTAATCCGTTACAATTCAACAACTATTCCCAAAGTAAAAATGAGCAACTTTAATTGCTCTCCGTCAGAGTTTAAGAAACACTTAACACATATTTGCAACTCCTTCCTCTAACCTATCTTTTACTCTCCCCTAGACAGTACAGGTCTGATAAACCGCCCCCCCCTCCCCCCAACCAATTAAAATTTACATACAAATTCAAGTTGTGAAACCAGCCGGCTGTCGAAGCTTCTTTACATCTCTTCCTCGGCTCTCCAGGTTCGTGTCGATGTTTTTCTCAGAGTTCTGACCAGCAGCCTACATCTGTTGGACTGGTGGCAGTTCTCCTCCCAACTGTTCAATTTGTTCATCCCCCAAAGCATAGGATCGTTTCATTGGTTTTAATATTGTCAAAGTACCGACTTCAAACTTGATTAGAGTTTAGTATCTCGAGGCATAATTTAAACTGATTGGCCGAATTTGAATTTGGTTTTGTCTCGGTTGGTCCAGCAGTTGGGGCTGTTGCTACGTAACATTGTAAATTCTCCGGCACTTGCTAAGTCCTTCAGCGCTCTTAAAGGGACGGTACACCTTCATAACAACAGATTTAAGGGAAGGGGCAGGCGGTTTAGTGAGGGGCGGAACGTGAGGAAGGACGTTGAAGAGTCTTGAAGCCCTGCACTCGTTCCTGTGCGGTGTGGATCGGACCTCAAATCCTGGGGACTTCATGCTTCCCAAATTGTACAGCGCACAGAGCTGGTATAAGGATCCATTTGCTGCTCCCAGGCACACTTCCAACATTCCCCTCCCCTGCTCCCGGCAAACTGTGACACCAGAATTGGCTATTCAGTCAGTTCCCCCTTACTATCCCGCAGCATCGAGTGTCTTCTGTGTAAACCGACGAGATGCCCAGGTTCTCTCCCGGGAAAGGGTCGGAGGCATGGCGACCAGGAGTAGGTGGGTGGGTCTGGTTAGGGAATATCTCCGGCGTGGGCTGGTTAGACCCGAATGGCTGTGTCTCTGGGCTGCGGGACTCTATGGTTTGACCACACCCCCAGATCACCGTGGCAGTTTGCCGTTGCTACATTCCCCGGTGCTGGATTGGAATCGGTGTTCCCCCACCCCACCCCCGACAGCAAAGACTCACCGAGAAACTCGGCAGGTGTGAAAATCCGGCCGCACCGGCGCTCCAGAACTCCGGTTCCAAACAAGGGACAGCATTTCTCAAGGACCCGTAGAGACGTACAGCACGGAAACAGACCCTTCGGTCCAACCCGTCCATGCTGGTCAGATATCCCAACCCAATCTAGTCCTACCTGCCAGCACCCGGCCCATATCCCTCCAAACCCTTCCTATTCATATACCCATCCAAATGCCTCTTAAATGTTGCAATTGTACCAGCCTCCACCACTTCCTCTGGCGGCTCATTCCACACACGTACCACCCTCTGTGTGAAAACATTGCCCCTCCGGTCTAATTTGTTGTGGACAAAATATGGAGAACCACCAGGAGACGCAGAGTGTTCTTCAAAAAGTGGCTCTTTTATTTGCAAACAAATAACCGTGACACTGAGAAAGCAGGTTCTTGAATGCCCCCCGAACCTCAGGGTCCGTGGAGTTTTATATCTTTTTTAATCATGTTTTCTGATAGCTTATCAGCATGTCCAAATCTTTCTCTAGGTGAGACCAGTAGGTCTCAAATGAGGGTGGAATATGGAAAATAAAGAACGTGAAAGCATGGGAAGGGTTAAAGCATGGAGACCACTGGCAGTCTGTGGTCTGTGGAAGGCAGGATGGGTTAACCATAGTGGGACATCCTTAAACCAATTAGCAGTAAGGGTTAAGGCTGAAAGGTCTTAATCATCTAAGTACCTCCCTCTAGCTACACAATAAACCACTGATGTTAGTTCCCATTATCTCTTTAGTTGTACATTCTACTTAATGTTATTCTAATGTCACGGTTAGATACTTATTGCTAATTCTGCTAGTGATCTTCAATTCCAGGCTAACCTGTCATGAGAGATATTTAGCTATTCCATCTATCACAACAGTCTCCTGTCTCAAGCTGACTCTACTAACTACTAATTAGATATTTAAATGTCATATCCCAAATATTTATGGTCCCAATCCTGTCATAACAATACTTTGAGAAACTTGCTTTATTACTTGTGTTATCTCATCACGCCATAGTGACCCTTTAGCCTTAACCATACCCTGCTAATTGGTATAAGGATGTCCCACTATGGTTATCCCATCCTGCCTTCCACAGACCACAGACTGCCAGTGGTCTCCATGCTTTAACCCTTCCCATGCTTTCATGTTCTTTATTTTCCAGTTTCCACCCCACTTTGAGACCTACTGGTCTCACCTAGAGAAAGAAGACAATCAGCTCAGCCTCTCGTGTGCCCAATGTGGGTCCCAACACGGACTAAATAATTTTCGGAGTCTGAGACTTAAAGGGTTCTTCTTCCGTTCCTGGGCCAAAGACCTGTCCTCCAATAACCAGAACAGGAAACAATACCCAAGATCCCTCACAATCCAGGATCCGCGCGTTCATCAGAAGTATCATCGACAATCCTTACGTGGACATATTCCTTGCAGCGTGGTGGCTGTTCGATCACAATGAGCAGTGGGCTTCCATCCGGGGAGTAACCACCTCCTGGGGTAGCTGAAATGACAAGTTGCCGTGTAGTGATGCGAACTAAAAAGGACTTAATAAAAGGTAGAACGCAACAAAAGACGAAGGCAACAAGAAGCACCTAGACCAATCTTGACACACCATGCTCCCAAGGCCCTAATTCAGCCAATCAAAAGCCTGATGACCAAACCCTGCATCGTCTTTTACCTCCCAACCTCGATTCGTTAGTTTTTCCATTGCTTTAGTACAGGATCCCCCAGGGTTGGTGTTGTTAGGTAGAAAGGTATCGTAACGTTCCCCAAACATCACACAAACCCTGCCCTTTTTCTGCCAGTATCCAATCTAAGGCCTGTCTGTCATTTTGGTCGTAGCATCCAGTTGTTCTCCCAAGGCCACAAAGGCATCGTCAGGATAATTGAGAGATCTCAACTGGGTTGTAATAAATGTCATTAATCCATTCAGCACTCTTGCTAACCCCTCTCCCTGCGATCCTAGGCAATCTCATTGCGGGCCTTAAACTCATTCGGAGTACCACTTGGCTGTCCTACGCGATCAATCCGAATCGTCGGAGCAGGGACGTCCCATCGCTTAGTTCGGCGCACAGCTGACTGCAGCGGTAGCGTCAAGCTGCGCGTGTGGCGATATAACCACCTCGGTACAGCAGCATTGCACGGGCACGGGCTGCCACTCCAGCCAGCGGGCAGCACCGGGCGCAACCCTCCTTTCTTACCACACGCAGCGGCCGGTGGGACGCGTCGAGGATTTAAAACGGCCCCAGACGTGGGGGTCCACCTCGCGTTCGGTCGCATTCCCTTAAAAATGGCCGACTGGGGTGGAGCCATTTTCGCCGAAAGCGTTCCAACCCTTCCCATACCTTGAAAGCAACACGGGGAAGGTGTCATTAGTCTTACTGGTTCCATGGGGTACTGTAGCCACACCACCATTGGAGTTGTTGCCTGCTGATAGAACGTCGAGGCCTGGAGTAGGAGGCACCAAAACGGGCAAAGGGATTGCCATAATCATCCGGTTAAGAGATCGACTAGAGTGTCGCAAACGCCATTGAGTACAGGTGGTCGAGTTATAGGGCATAGGGACAACATAGTATGAGGGGGGGTTGTCCTAGTACACAAGAAACAGTCCTGTCTAGCCATCATTACGGCCGTATAGTTTGCCCATTGATACCAGTGATTGTCACGGGCGCGTGCCCCATGTACGGGCAGCGAGGTCTGCACTTCTAATCCGTCTTCGCCTCCCAGCCTGAGTGACCCTGGCATTACCAGTCCGGGTCTGCCAAGGTAATGGTCTCCAAGCCTGAGTATGCGGGCTGGCATCAGAGAGAGAGGGAGGGGGGTATCGTAGGCATCCCCCATGTCTTCCCCATCCCTGCTGCCAGGAGAACGATGCGCCACATCTCCATCGCAATCATTTCTTGTTCGGGACCCTGCTGAGGGGTACCAGCCCTCGGTGCCCTGCCCGTATCCAAGTTCCCCGGCTTCAGCCCCACTTACCTCAGCGTTCGAGTTGGTTTGTGCTGGTGGGAGAGCTTTAGTACAATGATTAAGGTGGTACCGTACGTGTTGTCCATCCACTTGGATGGCGGTAGGGGGTGCCTTAGTGACTCCGAAAGGTCCCTCTTGCCTCGGTTCAATCCAGCCTCATCGATAAACCCGCACATGCACCCAATCCCCGGGTGTAATGGCTCCTTGCACGTTGGTGGGTGTGTTTCCTGCAGGTGGATAGTCTCATGTGTCATAGTGAGCTGCTGCATATATATTGCTCAAGTTCTAAGCTTAACCGCTCCAACTAGGCCTCTCCACCTGGGAGGACTGCAGATGCTGGAGATCCGAGCTGAAAATGTGTTGCTGGAAAAGCGCAGCAGGTCAGGCAGCATCCAAGGAGCAGGAGAATCGACGTTTCGGGCATGAGCCCTTCTTCAGGAAGGGAACGTTTCAGAGAACACCTCTGGGACACCCGGACCAACCAACCCAACCGCCCCGCGGCTCAACACTTCAACTCCCCCCTCCCACTCCACCAAGGACATGCAGGTCCTTGGCCTCCTCCATCGCCAGACCGTAGCAACACGACGGTTGGAGGAGGAGCGCCTCATCTTCCGCCTGGGAACCCTCCAACCACAAGGGATGAACTCAGATCTCTCCAGTTTCCTCATTTCCCCTCCCCCCACCTGGTCTCAGTCAAATCCCTCGAACTCAGCACCGCCTTCCTAACCTGCAATCTTCTTCCTGACCCCTCCGCCCCCACCCCACTCCGGCCTATCACCCTCACCTTGACCTCCTTCCACCTATCGCATTTCCAACGGCCCTCCCCCAAGTCCCTCCTCCTTACCTTTTATCTTAGCCTGCCTGGCACCCTCTCCTCATTCCTGAAGAAGGACTTCTCAAACCTCTGTTTTCATTCTTAAAAGACTGCAGCACCAACTTACTTTCTGAACGGAGGTGGACCTATTGCCTGAACGAATTTCCGACGGTGTTCCAAACCGGAATCCATCAGAAAGTTCGCCACCGTCCCAGCCTCATCTTTCAACCTGATTTTCACTGGGCATCGATGATTTCACTCTCCCCACATCTGTACCATGCTGTGACCACAAACTAACGCATCCAGTCGCTCCTTGCCCTAGCGACCATCTTCAATCCACTGTCTGCTGGGCCGTTCCCTTGACTTCCTTCGGATTCCCTGTCAAGTTGCAGCATGCCATCCCTGGATTCCCAAACCCCTGTTTGTGAGGATATGCCATTCCCTGGCTGTTTTGACACGCCTGGTCATGGGTCCTAAGTCTTTCGATTGCTATCCCTTATTTACCAGTTGGGTGACATGTGGTGTAACTCTACACCACTTTTCCAGGAACACGTTTCTCTCTCTTTGCAGGATCACTCCCTGCTCCCCTAATACTATTCCTTCACTTCTCAAATGTTCCTGCCACCGTTGCCCCTCTAACACCTCATCCAACATCACGGGACAGTGCAGCTCAGATTTAAGTGGTCTTGCTTTTGTCAACACTTCTGCTTCTCACATCCCCCCCCCACCCCACTCCACCCCCAGTTAGTGGGCAGTACGGTGGCCCAATGGTTAGCACCGCTAGTTCCCAACTTGGGCGACTGACTGTGGGGAGTCTGCACGTTCTCTCCGTGTCTGCGTGGGTTTGCTCTAGTTTCCACCCACAGTCCAAAGATGTGCAGGTTAGGGTGGATTGGCCACGCTAAATTACCCATAGTGCTCAGGGATGTGCAGGTTAGGGTGGATTGGCCGTGCTAAATTACCCATAGTGCTCAGGGATGTGCAGGTTAGGGTGGATTGGCCGTGCTAAATTACCCATAGTGCTCAGGGATGTGCAGGTTAGGGTGGATTGGCCGCGCTAAATTACCCATAGTGCTCAGGGATGTGCAGGTTAGGGTGGATTGGCCGCGCTAAATTACCCATAGTGCTCAGGGATGTGCAGGTTAGGGTGGATTGGCCGCACTAAATTACCCATAGTGCTCAGGGATGTGCAGGTTAGGGTGGATTGGCCATGCTAAATTACCCATAGTGCTCAGAGATGTGCAGGTTAGGGTGGATTGGCCATGCTAAATTACCCATGGTGCTCAGGGATGTGCAGGTTAGGGTGGATTGGCCGTGCTAAATTACCCATAGTGCTCAGGGATGTGCAGGTTAGGATGAATTGGCCGTGCTAAATTGCCCGTAGTGTTCGGTGAAGGGGTAAATGTAGGGGAATGGGTGGGTTGAGGGTCGGTATGGACTTGTTGGGCCGGAGGGCCTGTTTCCACACTGTAAGTAATCTAATCTGATTCCCCCAAATGTCTTGAATATCACTTGCTATATCCCCTATCCAATAAACTATAACTTCTTGCAACACTAATTATGTATTGCCTTTTCCAAACCCTGCTGTGTGCACGCCAACCTGACCGCCAACTGTGGAAAAGCATCCCGACCTAACAAGCCTCTTTCGACACGAATATCGGCAGAATTATCTCCCTCCCTTCCATTTCTAATCTTGCTGGAGCTGTAATTCGGGGTTAACTGTGATTGCCCTGAGATCCCTACAGCTTTAACAAATTTACTTGGCATGGGAAGGTGAGAGGGATACTGCGGCTGTACACAAATGCATGTAGCTCCAGTATCTCTCATCACCTGTCTCTGCTGCCCTTCTATATTAACTTATATTACTGGTTCGTGATCCGCCTCCCATGCTACTGCAGGTTCCCACCCAGGTTCTCAGATGAGGAGACTAGGACCCGTGGAATTAGAGGGGGTCAATTCAGAACAGAAACGCGGAGACATTTCTGATGATTTATCGTGTGCCTTAGTCCCCCATCCCTACGTCCCTGTCCTTGGGGGCTCCAGTTCTGTTGAGGCTGTTAAATCTGCCCTGCCCTGGATACGTCCACTAGTGAGAAAGCCTCGCGGTGGCTGGCATGGGAATTTCTGGGCCCTGGCTATCTGATAGGCCTCTGCCCACCTTGCGCCCGCTCTCGGTTCACACCAGGGTTGGATTACTGTGTCTGTTCTTACTGGCCTTCCCTTTCTCGCAACTGCGTGAGCCGCGCGACCTCTAACTTCCCGATGGCTCATCGATGGTGTCAGACCCCACCACCTCCTCCAGTCTTGACCCTGACTTGGGAGGGCACTGCCTCAGCAACTGGTCAGTCTCTGCGGCTTACTCTGTTTCCAGCCTCCACCTCTTGAGCTGTTTCTCCAAGTAAGTAGCCGGGTTTTCACTTTCTCCCAGCGGGTCCCCCTCTCAGAGCCACGCTGGGCGGATAAATCAGGCTCTTTAAGGCCTACCGTACACTCTGTCTCAGACCCGACCCCCCCCCCCCCCCGTCGATCATTGGGTTGTCTGCTGCATTTCTCAAAGGGGCTCGGAGCGTTATTTCCTTTAACTTTGGGAGCCTTACCAACCTCTCCAGCAGTGCCTTGAAGTCCCCCAGTAGCCAGCAATCACTCTGTGGTTTCACCTTCAAAAGCCCTGATCCCCTTTGTAAACTGGGCAGTGCAATCCTCAGCCCTTCCAGATCCTGAGTTCCCCGAGGAATGTATATTGTGGGCTTCTCCCCCCTCTTTTATAAGGAGCGGGAGCGTCCTTTCCTGTTGGCCCTTTTACCGACACTACTCAATAAATCCCCCTCGGGCTCTGAGTCCTAATTTCTAATTCCTGCCATTCTTTCGGTACTGGGCCCTTTTCCTTTCCTTGTCTCTCGTCACCTCTTTCTGCCTCACTTCCCCTGTTTTTCTCTTCAGCCCTTCTTTCGGATCGCAATGAGTGTTCCTCAGTTGCTTTTTGTTCCCTCAGCCCACACAGCTTCAGCTTTTCCGGCTGTCATCGTATAGTTTCTGTTTGCTCCCTTTTCTCGCTTTCCCTTCTTCCCTTCAGTTCATTTTGGTCTCCCGCACTTCCATCCCATCCTAACTCTCCCTCTGTCTCTGCTGCTCCCTTTATTCCTAGACGCTGCTTCACTGCCTCATCATTCGGGTAGGGAGGAGGTCTATCAACTCCTCCACATCTGGGGATAGAGGGGTTGCTGAATCTTGCTTTCCTGTGTCCTCGTCACCAGAGGACAAGCTATCTTCAGTTCCTCGCCCTCTTTCCTGAAACATTTCAATATTTCTATCTCCTGATGGCTTTTTTGGTTTCTGTTTTCAGATTTATCTTTCAGCTTGTAGTGCTTAATTACTGCGTCCATCACATTGCACACATGGCCATTTAGCCAATGAATCCTGAGCTCTTTCTTCCCATTTCTCAGAGGTTTTGGACAATATCATCGGTGGCTCAGTGGTTAGCACGGCTGCCACACAGCGCCAGCGTCCCAGGTTCGATTCCAGCCTTGGGTGACTGTGTGGATTTGCGCCCAGTGGGTTTCCTCTGGGTGCTTCAGTTTCCCCGCACCGTCCAAAGATGTGCAGGTTAGGGTGGGTTGGCCATGCTAAATTACCCATAGTGCTCAGGGATGTGCAGGTTAGGGTGGATTAGCCATGCTAAATTGCCCATAGTGCTCAGGGATGTGCAGGTTAGGGTGAATTGGCCATGCTAAATTACCCATAGTGCTCAGGGATATGCAGGTTAGGGTGGATGGGCCATGCTAGATTGCCCATAGTGCTCAGGGATGTGCAGGTTAGGGTGGATTGGCCATGCTAAATTACCCATAGTGTTCAGGGATATGCAGGTTAGGGTGGATGGGCCATGCTAGATTGCCCATAGTGCTCAGGGATGTGCAGGTTAGGGTGGATTGGCCATGCTAAATTACCCATAGTGTTCAGGGATGTGCAGGTTAGGGTGGATTGGCCATGCTAAATTGCCCATAGTGCTCAGGGATGTGCCAGTTAGGGTGAATTGGCCATGCTAAATTACCCATAGTACTCAGGGATGTGCAGTTTAAGGTGGATTGGCCATGCTAAATTACCCATAGTGCTCAGGGATGTGCAGGTTAGGGTGGATTAGCCATGCTAAATTACCCATAGTGCTCAGGGATGTGCAGGTTAGGGTGGGTTGGCCGTGCTAAATTACCCCTAGTGCTCAGGGATGTGCAGGTTATGGTGGATTGGCCATGCTAGATTACCCATAGTGCTCAGGGATGTGCAGGTTAGGGTGAATTGGCCGTGCTAAATTACCCATAGTGCTCAGGGATGTGCAGGTTAGGGTGAATTGGCCGTGCTAAATTACCCATAGTGCCCAAGGATGTGCAGGTCAGGGTGAATTGGCCGTGCTAAATTACCCATAGTGTTAGGTGCATTAGTCAGAGGGAAATGGGTCTGGGGGGGTTACTCTTCGGAGGGTCAGTGTGGACTGGTTGGGCCAAAGGGCGTGTTTCCACACGAAAGGGAATCTAATCATTTCTTGCCAATGGAAATTTCTTACTCAGTATCTCAACTGTAGTCCCTTTATCCATCCTACAATATATTTCAGTCCAACTAATCTTTGGTCTCATGAATCACTTCCTCATACTATTCAAGACTGGGCGTGCTTTGTTCAGTAGTGTAAGTAATCCCTAACTTTAAAGCCTACAATTGTTCCTTACCAATCCATCAATTCCTAAACCTCCTCTATTGCAGCTAGTTCCTACAAACGACCTATTCTCATTCATTCAGCCTAAACCCATCTAACACTGCGCCTTCAAAATGCATCAATCACTAACTGGTTCGAGAGAAATTTCTCTCTCAAAAAGAAACCGTGCAAATTAAAATTTCCCAAGCTCGAGGGAGTCAAAACACAAATATTTAACCACCAACAATTAACACACAAATCAGATCACACTGATTAGACTATAAGCTCTCTCTCTCACACACACACACTCACACTCACACATTCCCTCTCTCACACACACACACACTCACTCTCTCACACACTCACTCTCACACACTCACTCACTCATACTCACACACACTCACTCACACACTCACACACACGCACTCACACACACACACACACACACTCGCACACACTGACACAGACACACACACACTCTCTCTCACGCACACACACACTCACATACACACACACTCACACACATACACACACACTCTCGCATACGCACTCTCACGCACACAGCCACACGCACACTCACTCATGCACACAGACACACAAACACACACACACTCACTCACACACACAGTCGCTCACACACACACACACAAACATACACACAAACACTCACTCTCACACAGACACACACACACAGACACATGCAAACACACACAGACACACATACACTCACACACAGACACACACAGTCACATACACACTCACATACACACTCACACACAGACACACACACAGTCACATACACACACACACACCCGCACACACTCACAGGCACACACACTCACACACCCACAGACACCCACACACATATTCTCACACATACACATACACACACACACACACACACACAAATGTACTCGGCCGTAAATCAATCTCTCTCATCCAGAGCCTGACTTAAACAGACCCTTTGTTCATTTCCAAAAATCCTATTATCCTACAAGCCTTATCTAAAACATTTAACAGTCTCGTAACACCATAAAACTATCACTATTCTCTGCTATTTTACTTTTAATCATCCATTACCCATCTGCTGGGTTTTCTAAACAGGTCTATCAGTAAAACAATTTCCCCTTATTTATTCTGCCCCACGTATCTTTAGGGTCTTATATACACTATGTGGATTTTTTACTCAGACTATTGCTTTGTTGTTTTCTAACTCACCCCTTAGCCCACTGCGCAGTTTTCTTGAGCAATTCTCCACGTCTCTTTCCCAAGCAATTTACCCCTCACCTTTGGATCTTGGATCGGCGAGACCCTCCAGCAGGTTCCCACACCTCCGATCCCCCAAGGGCTACTCCAAGCCAACAGAATATAGTCCAAATTCTCAGCAAAAACACGAATTTCTTTTTGTTGTTATTGGGGACCCTTATTCTGTCAGTTCTGGGAGTGCCCCTGTGTCGACCCGGACGCGCCCTCCTCTGTCCAGGTGGGAATCTGTCCGACTCTGCCTGCGGCGCCAAATTTGTCCTGGAGAAAATATCGAGGACCAGCAGGAGAGTTCCTCAAGAAATAGCTCTTTTATTTGCAAACAAAAAAAACATGACACTGAGAAAGGAGATTCTCGAATGCCCCCGAACCTCAGGGTCTGGATTTTTAATATCTTTTTGTATCATGTTTTCTGATAGATTATCAGCATGTCCAAATCTTTCTCTAGGTGAGACCAGTAGGTCTCAAATGAGGGTGGAATATGGAAAATAAAGAACATGAAAGCATGGGAAGGGTTAAAGCATGGAGACCACTGGCAGTCTGTGGTCCGTGGAAGGCAGGATGGGATAACCATAGTGGGACATTCTTAGTGGGACTTGAGGCTGTTTTCGTTAGAGAGAAAGAGGTTGAGAGGTGACTTAATAGAGACATATAAGATAATCTGAGGGTTTGGAAAATAAAGAACGTGACTCTGCATTCCTGTTACTCCTTCCAAAGTGAACCTCCTCCCAATTTTCCTCATTAAACTCCATTTGCCACCTCTCAGCCCAGCTCTGCAGCTTATCTATGTCTCTCTGTAATCCTACAACATCCTTCAGCAATATGCACAACTCTACCGACCTTAGTGTCATCTGCACACTTGCTAACCCATCCTTCTAGCCCCTCATCCAAGTCATTGATAGAAATGACAAACAAACAGTGGACCTAAAACAGATCCTTGCGGTACCCCACTAGTAACTGAACTCCAGGATGAACATTTCTCATCAACCACCACCCTCTGTCTTCTTTCAGCTAACCAATTTCTGAACAGCATCCGCTAAATCCCCCTCAATCCCATGCCTCTGTATTTTGTACAATGGCCATGCTAAATGACCCATATGTTCGATGCATTAGTCAGAGGGAAAGAGGCCTGGGTGGGTTACTCTTCAGAGGGTCAGTGTGGACTGGTTGGGCCGAAGGGCCGGTTTCCACACTGTCAGGAATCTAATCTAAAACATGACCTCCCAACTCCTGTACTCAATACTCTGACCAATAAAGGAAAGCATACCAAACGCCTTCTTCACTATCCTATCTACCTGCGACTCCACTTTCAAGGAGCTATGAACCTGCATTCCAAGGTCTCTTTGTTCAGCAACACTCCCTAGCACCTTACCATTAAGTCCTGCTAAGATTTGCTTTCCCAAAATGCAGCACCTCGCACTTATCTGAATTAAACTCCATCTGCCACTTCTCAGCCCATTGGCCCATCTGGTCCAGATCCTGTTGTGATCTGAGGTAACCCTCTTCGCTGTCCACTACCCCTCCAATTTTGGTGTCATCTGCAAACTTACTAACTGTACCTCCTGTGGGAAAGGTTTCAGACAGAAGTTCTGCTTCGCTTGCGACAACGTCAGCGCATCCAAGTATTGTTTGTAAGTTGAAATCGCCAACAGGAGATTGCGCGTGGAAATCCAAGTCAGCAATAACTCTGCCTGGGATTTTAAAGGGATCCGCTGCACCCTGGGGTCAAGGGGCATTGAAACCACACCAGCTAACCATTTTGCAACTGCTTAATACCTTAAAACTTAACGCCCTCCCCGACGCAGGGAGGGTCACAAGAGGGCGATAATTTTTGTCCGCAAGACGCCCAGGAAAAAAAAACGTTAAAAGTGGAGCCGAAAGCAGGGAAATTTGTCAAAGATTGATGGATAGGTTTGTCACGGGTGGCCCCCTGTGCAGTTGAACGCTTGCGGGTAGCGAGCGAGGACAGAGCTATCTCGAAAAGAGTTAGATTTATTTCACGCTGAAGAGATCGCCCTCCCACAATCTTTGGCAGAACACCCGGCTCTGCTACAGGATCGGCTCCAAAGACCGAACGTGTCCCGTGGCCAAGCTGGGCTGTGCGGTGGGACTCACTGACATGGGAAAGACTCTCGACGTGGCTGCCACACGCGCGCGCAATTGGGGCAGCCGAGATCACCCTCGATTGCCCGCGAGATTTCCGAATACCGTCGCCACCTTCGAGGCAACCCGCGGTGACTCACGCCTGCCACAAGCTTGAGTTTCTTACGATCGCGTTCTGCCGAGGCGAGCGTGCGTGCGATTTGTCCCCCCCCCGCAGCGTGGGAAACGCCCACACCCACCCTCCGAAACGTAGCCCACCCAGACCCTCTGACGCTGCGGGCGATTTCGCCCTCGTGTGCGCCCTGACCTGCCCAGCGTTGGATTGTGGGAGAAAACGCAGAAACAGGCCGGGGGGGCGGGAAATGGTGCAAACTCCAGGGAGTCGCCTGAGCTGGGAATCGGACCTGGGCGCCTGGCGCCGTGAGGCAGCGGCGCCAACCGCTGAGCCACCGTGCCAATCCCCAGAGCGTGGCATGCCAACCTGTTTGGCCATCCTCGGTCCCCAGGGATCAGTTTTGATGTAGTGGTTCTGTTCGCCGAGCTGGAAGTTTTTGTTGCAAACGTTTCGTCCCCGGCTAGGAGACATCATCAGTGCTCTGGAGCCTCCTGCGAAGTGCTTCTTTGATGTTTCTTCCGGGCATTTATAGTGGTCTGTCCTTGCCACTTCCGGGTGTCAGTTTCAGCTGTCCACTGTAGTGATTGGTATATGGGGTCCAGGTCGATGTGTCTGTTGATGGAGTTTGGGGATGAATGCCATGCCTCTAGGAATTCCCTGGCTGTTCTCTGTCTGGCTTGCCCTATGATAGTAGTGTTTTCCCAGTCGAATTCATGTTGCTTGTTGTCTGAGTGTGTGGCTACTAGGGATAGCTGGTCGTGTCGTTTCGTGGCTAGTTGGTGTTCATGTATGCGGATTGTTAGCTGTCTTCCTGTTTGTCCTAGAAAAGTAGAAAAGGATAGCCAACTCCCATTCCTAGATGTGATGGTACAGAGAACACCGAACGGAGAATTCACCACAAGGGTACACAGGAAAACAACACACACAGACCAAGTCCTAAACTATGAAAGTAACCACCCCAACACACACAAACGAAGCTGCATCAGGACACTATTCAAAAGAGCTACAACACACTGCAGTACACCAGAACTGCGAAAAGAGGAAGAGGAACACCTATACAAGGTATTCGCCAAAAACGGATACCCACGCAACTTTATCAACAGATGCCTAAGAGATAGACCACGGGACGAGGACATGCCACAACCAAAAGGACTAGCCACACTACCATACGTCAGGAGCGTCTCAGAACTGACAGCCAGACTACTGCGACCCCTAGGACTCATAATGGCACACAAACCAACAGCCACGCTCAGACAACAACTCACTAGAACAAAGGAGCCAATACCCAACATGAGCAAAACTAATGTAGTTTATAAAATACCATGCAAGGACTGCACAAAACACTATATAGGACAAACAGGAAGACAGCTAACAATCCGCATACATGAACACCAACTAGCCACGAAACAACATGACCAGCTATCCCTAGTAGGCACACACTCAGACAACAAGCAACATGAATTCGACTGGGAAAACACTACTATCATAGGGCAAGCCAGACAGAGAACAGCCAGGGAATTCCTAGAGGCATGGCATTCATCCCCAAACTCCATCAACAGACACATGGACCTGGACCCAATATACCAACCACTACAGCGGACAGCTGAAACTGACACCCGGAAGTGGCAAGGACAGACCACTATAAATGCCGGAAGAAACATCAAAGAAGCGCTTCGCAGGAGGCTCCAGAGCACTGATGATGTCTCCTAGCCAGGGGACGAAACGTTTGCAACAAAAACTTCCAGCTCGGCGAACAGAACCACTACAACAAGCACCCGAGCTACAAATCTTCGCACAAACTTAGATCAGCTTTGAGCTTGGGAAGGGCTGGGGGAGGGGGGTGTCAAGTTTGCCAACAATCCTTTGAACTTCATTAACTGGTCAGCCTGTGACTTTTCCGGGTATGACAGACTCATTGCTGTCTGTCAGTCTCCATCGTTCATTCCCCCCGTTGCCCGTAAAATAATGAAACATTTGGCCCATATGCGCTTGACCTTCCCAAATATCCAGCTGCTGGATGTCATCCGTCAAGGAGACAGGATGCAGCCTTTTTCCATCCAGCCCACTCCTGGGAACTGAAACGTTCTGGGTGTCGAAATAATTCTGGTGAAAAGGACGTATTGTCCCAGCCTGATGGAGGGAACCCGCACAGGGCTTGGGAGGAATGGGCAAACTCCACACAGACAGTCGTCCCGAGGCTGGGATCGAACCCTCCCCGCCACACGCTCACGCACGCGCACACTCACACACACGCACATACACTCACACACGCGCACACACACACACACCCCCACACACTCACACACGCGCGCGCACACTCACACACACACATACACTCACACATGCGCACACACACACACCCCCACACACACACACATGCACACGTTCACACACACCCACACATGCACGCACACACACATGCACACGCACACACACCCCCCACACACACACGCATACACACACATACACGCGCGCGCACACCCCACACATGCGCACACACCCCACACACACATGCTCACAGACACACCCACACATACCCCACACACACCCACACATGCACGCATACACACACGCACACACACATGTATACACACACGCTCACACACACATGCTCACACTGCTCACACACGCACACACACATGCATACACGCACATTCACACACACACCCCACACACACACACACACACACCCGCACACACACACCATTCTCTCAATCGCCTCAGTCACACTTTAACCGGTCCTTTCCAATTCCGGTCGCCCAGACACTGTGAAACTTGAAAGGGTTCAGGAAAGATTGACAAGGATGTTGGAGGGTTTGAGCTACAGGGAGAGGCTGAACAGGCTGGGGCTGTTTTCCCTGGAGCGTCGGAGGCTGAGGGGTGACCTTATAGAGGTTTATAAAATCGTGAGGGGGCATGGATAGGATAAATAGACAAGATCTTTTCCCCCTGGGGTGGGAGGGAGTCCAGAACTAGGGGGTTAGGGTGAGAGAGACAAGATATAAAAGGGACCTGAGGGGCAACTTTTTCACACAGAGGGTGGTACGCGTATGGAATGAGCTGCCAGAGGAAGTGGCGGAGGCTGGTACAACTTAAAAGGCATCGGAGGTGGGGGACATGAACGGGAAGGGGTTAGCGTGCTGCGTGCCAATGGGGGCGAGATGGGTGTAGGAGATCCGGACACGTTTTTGGAGGGGGGGGGGGAGGCTTGTGCTGCAGGGAAGTGCTGGTGGGGCGAACGTAGAATGGGGAGGGGGGGGAGGGTGAGGATCAAAGCTGACGAGAGAGGGGATGGAGAAGACACCTCCCCTCGGCGAGGGATTTGAGTCATTGGCAGTGCGGGAGCTGGGATAAGTTGACAGCGCAGCTCGGGTGGAGCAGATCTTCTAGAAACATCTAAAACCACGACGCGGAGGAGCCGCTGGGCGAACTGGGGTGAACAGGAGCTGGAAAGCTAACCCCGGCAAACGCTAGGTTCTGGGGCAGGTTTATTTGGAAGTACTAGCTTTCGGAGCGCTGCTCCTTCAGGGAGGTGGGAGATCGGAAGCGAGATGGAAATAGGGGGAGAGTGTCCCCTTCAGGGGCTGGAGCTAAGGGACGTAGCTGCGAGAATAAGGCGTGGGGGGGGGGGAGGGGGGCAGACTGAGGACTGAGCTGGGGTGGGAGCTTAAAAACCTGAGTCAAGGGGGGTTCATCAACTCAGAAGGTTAGTCTGAGGGGAAAAGATCGAGGGGCTGAAGGGCCAGTGCCATGTCCAACAATGGCAGGTTTAGTTGCAAGTCCTTGAAAGCAGCGAGCGGGGTGTGGGGAGGGAGGGAGCCCTGGGACGTGACTGACTTCCCTGGAATGATGCCCTTGGAATGCACATGACCCTTGCCAGCGCCTTGTTCATAAACGAGACCGAACAGGAGACACACAGCAGCTGCAGGATCCGCACTGGCAGGGCACGAGGTAAGCCTGTCCTCTAGGTTAGCTCAGCGGGGTGGACAGGGGGTGTGTGTGTGGGGAGTGTGTGTGTGTGGGGGGGTGTGCGTGGGGGGTGTGTGTGTGGGGGAGGTGTGTGTGTGGGGAGAGTGTGTGGGTGTGTGTGTGTGGGGGGGGTGTGTGTGGGGGGGTGTGTGTGTGTGGGGAGTGTGTGTGTGTGGGGGTGTGTGTATGGGGGGAGTGTGTGTGGGGGGGTGTGTGTGTGGGGGGAGTGTGTGTGGGGGGGTGCGTGTGTGTCTGGGGGAGTGTGTGTGTGGGGGGGGAGTGTGTGTGTGGGGATGGAGTGTGTGTGTGTGTGGGAGGAGTGTGTGTGTGTGTGGGGTGTGTGTGGGGATGGAGTGTGTGTGTGTGGGGTGTGTGTGTGGGAGGAGTGTGTGTGTGTGTGGGGAGAGTGTGTGTGTGTGGGGAGTGTGTGTGTGGGGGTGTGTGTGTGGGGGAGTGTGTGTGGGGGAGTGTGTGGGGGGAGTGTGTGTGTGTGGGGTGTGTGTGTGGGGGAGTGTGTGTGTGGGGGGAGTGTGTGTGTGGGGAGTGTGTGTGTGTGGGGGGGTGTGTGTGTGGGGGGTGTGTGTGGGGGGTGTGTGTGTGGGGTATGTGTGCGTGTGGTGTGGGTGTGTGTGGGAGGGGAGTGTGTGTAGGTGGTGTGTGTGGGGAGGGAGTGTGTGTGGGGAGGGAATGTGTGTGGGGGGAGTGTGTGTGTGGGGAGTGTCTGTGTGAGGGGAGTGTGTGTGGGCGGAGGGAGTGTGTGTGTGTGGGGGAGTGTGTGTGTGGGGGGTGTGTGTGTGGGGGAGTGTGTGTAGGTGGTGTGTGTGGGGAGGGAGTGTGTGTGCGTAGTTGGTGTGTGTGGGGAGGGAGTGTGTGTAGGTGGTGTGTGTGGGGAGGGAGTGTGTGTGCGTAGTTGGTGTGTGTGGGGAGGGAGTGTGTGTGTGGGAGTGTGTGCGTGTGGGGTGTGTGTGTGTGGGGAGGGAGTGTGTGTGTGGGGGGGAGTGTGTGTGTGTGGAGGTTTGTGTGTGTGGGCGGAGTGTGTGTGTGGGTGGGTGTGTGTGTGGGGAGTGTGTGTGTGGGGAGTGTGTGTGTGTGGGGTGTGTGTGGGAGGGGTGTGGGTGTGTGTGTGGGGGGTGTGTATGTGGGGTGTGGGTGTGTGTGGGGAGTGTGTGTGTGGGGGTGGGGGTGTGCATGGGGAGTGTGTGTGGGGTGTGTGGGGGGGTGTATGTGGGTGTGTGTGTGGGGAGTGTGTGTGTGGGGAGGGTGTGTGTGGGTGTGGAGTGTGTGTGGGGGTGTGTGTGAGGGGGTGAGTGTGTGGGGGGGGAGTGTGTGTGTGGGGTGGTGTGTGGGGAGGGAGTGTGTGTGTGGGGGGAGTGTGTGTGGGTGGGGGTGTGTGTGTGTGGGGGGGTGTATGTGGGTGTGTGTGTGGGGAGTGTTTGGGGGTGTGTGTGTGGGTAGGGTGTGTGTGTGGGTGAGTGTGTGTGGGGTGAGTGTGTGTGGGGTGTGTGTGTGTGGGGGGAGTGTGTGTGGGTGGGGTGGTGGGTGGTGTGTGTGGGGAGTGTGTGTGGGGGGTGTGTGTGTGGGGGGGGGTGTTAGGGTAGATTGGCCGTGCTAAATTACCCATGGTGCTCAGGGATGTGCAGGTTAGGGTGGATTGGCCATGCTAAATTACCCATAGTGCTCAGGGATGTGCAGGTTAGGGTGGATTGGCCATGCTAAATTACCCATAGTGCTCAGGGATGTGCAGGTTAGGGTGGATTGGCCGTGCTAAATTACCCATAGTGCTCAGGGATATGCAGGTTAGGGTGGATTGGCCATGCTAAATTACCCATAGTGCTCAGGGATATGCAGGTTAGGGTGGATTGGCCATGCTAAATTACCCATAGTGCTCAGGGATATGCAGGTTAGGGTGGATTGGCCGTGCTAAATTACCCATAGTGCTCAGGGATGTGCAGGTTATGGTGGATTGGCCATGCTAGATTACCCATAGTGCTCAGGGATGTGCAGGTTAGGGTGGATTGGCCGTGCTAAATTACCCATAGTGTTCAGGGGTGTGCAGGTTAGGGTGGATTGGCCGTGCTAAATTACCCATAGTGTTCACAGATGTGTAGTTTACAGTGGACCTAAAACAGATCCTTGCGGTACCCCACTAGTAACTGAACTCCAGGATGAACATTTCTCATCAACCACCACCCTCTGTCTTCTTTCAGCTAACCAATTTCTGAACAGCATCCGCTAAATCCCCCTCAATCCCATGCCTCTGTATTTTGTACAATGGCCATGCTAAATGACCCATATGTTCGATGCATTAGTCAGAGGGAAAGAGGCCTGGGTGGGTTACTCTTCAGAGGGTCAGTGTGGACTGGTTGGGCCGAAGGGCCTATTTCCACACTGTCAGGAATCTAATCTAAAACATGACCTCCCAACTCCTGTACTCAATACTCTGACCAATAAAGGAAAGCATACCAAACGCCTCCTTCACTATCCTATCTACCTGCGACTCCACTTCCAAGGAGCTATGAACCTGCACTCCAAGGTCTCTTTGTTCAGCAACACTCCCCAGGACCTGACCATTAAGTCCTGCTAAGATTTGCTTTCCCAAAATGCAGCACCTCGCACTTATCTGAATTAAACTCCATCTGCCACTCCTCAGCCCATTGGCCCATCTGGTCCAGATCCTGTTGTGATCTGAGGTAACCCTCTTCGCTGTCCACTGCCCCTCCAATTTTGGTGTCATCTGCAAACTTACTAACTGTACCTCCTGTGGGAAAGGTTTCAGACAGAAGTTCTGCTTCGCTTGCGACGACGTCAGCGCATCCAAGTATTGTTTGTAAGTTGAAATCGCCAACAGGAGATTGCGCGTGGAAATCCAAGTCAGCAATAACTCTGCCTGGGATTTTAAAGGGATCCGCTGCACCCTGGGGTCAAGGGGCATTGAAACCACACCAGCCAACCATTTTGCAACTGCTTAATACCTTAAAACTTAACGCCCTCCCCGACGCAGGGAGGGTCACAAGAGGGCGATAGTTTTTGTCCGCAAGACGCCCAGGAAAAAAAAACGTTAAAAGTGGAGCCGAAAGCAGGGAAATTTGTCAAAGATTGATGGATAGGTTTGTCACGGGTGGCCCCCTGTGCAGTTGGACGCTTGCGGGTAGCGAGCGAGGACAGAGCTATCTCGAAAAGAGTTAGATTTATTTCACGCTGAAGAGATCGCCCTCCCACAATCTTTGGCAGAACACCCGGCTCTGCTACAGGATCGGCTCCAAAGACCGAACGTGTCCCGTGGCCAAGCTGGGCTGTGCGGTGGGACTCACTGACATGGGAAAGACTCTCGACGTGGCTGCCACACGCGCGCGCAATTGGGGCAGCGGAGATCACCCTCGATTGCCCGCGAGATTTCCGAATACCGTCGCCACCTTCGGGGCAACCCGCGGTGACTCATGCCTGCCACAAGCTTGAGTTTCTTACGATCGCGTTCTGCCGAGGCGAGCGTGCGTGCGATTTGTCCCGCCCCCGCAGCGTGGGAAACGCCCACACCCACCCTCCGAAACGTAGCCCTCTGACGCTGCGGGCGATTTCGCCCTCGTGTGCGCCCTGACCTGCCCAGCGTTGGATTGTGGGAGAAAACGCAGAAACAGGCCGGGGGGGCGGGAAATGGTGCAAACTCCAGGGAGTCGCCTGAGCTGGGAATCGGACCTGGGCGCCTGGCGCCGTGAGGCAGCGGCGCCAAACGCTGAGCCACCGTGCCAATCCCCAGAGCGTGGCATGCCAACCTGTTTGGCCATCCTCGGTCCCCAGGGATCAGTTTTGATGTAGTGGTTCTGTTCGCCGAGCTGGAAGTTTTTGTTGCAAACGTTTCGTCCCCGGCTAGGAGACATCATCAGTGCTCTGGAGCCTCCTGCGAAGTGCTTCTTTGATGTTTCTTCCGGGCATTTATAGTGGTCTGTCCTTGCCACTTCCGGGTGTCAGTTTCAGCTGTCCACTGTAGTGATTGGTATATGGGGTCCAGGTCGATGTGTCTGTTGATGGAGTTTGTGGATGAATGCCATGCCTCTAGGAATTCCCTGGCTGTTCTCTGTCTGGCTTGCCCTATGATAGTAGTGTTTTCCCAGTCGAATTCATGTTGCTTGTTGTCTGAGTGTGTGGCTACTAGGGATAGCTGGTCGTGTCGTTTCGTGGCTAGTTGGTGTTCATGTATGCGGATTGTTAGCTGTCTTCCTGTTTATCCTAGAAAAGTAGAAAAGGATAGCCAACTCCCATTCCTAGATGTGATAGTACAGAGAACACCGAACGGAGAATTCACCACAAGGGTACACAGGAAAACAACACACACAGACCAAGTCCTAAACTATGAAAGTAACCACCCCAACACACACAAACGAAGCTGCATCAGGACACTATTCAAAAGAGCCACAACACACTGCAGTACACCAGAACTGCGAAAAGAGGAAGAGGAACACCTATACAAGGTATTCGCCAAAAACGGATACCCGCGCAACTTTATCAACAGATGCCTAAGAGATAGACCACGGGACGAGGACATGCCACAACCAAAAGGACTAGCCACACTACCATACGTCAGGAGCGTCTCAGAACTGACAGCCAGACTACTGCGACCCCTAGGACTCATAATGGCACACAAACCAACAGCCACGCTCAGACAACAACTTACTAGAACAAAGGAGCCAATACCCAACATGAGCAAAACTAATGTAGTTTATAAAATACCATGCAAGGACTGCACAAAACACTATATAGGACAAACAGGAAGACAGCTAACAATCCGCATACATGAACACCAACTAGCCACGAAACAACATGACCAGCTATCCCTAGTAGGCACACACTCAGACAACAAGCAACATGAATTCGACTGGGAAAACACTACTATCATAGGGCAAGCCAGACAGAGAACAGCCAGGGAATTCCTAGAGGCATGGCATTCATCCCCAAACTCCATCAACAGACACATGGACCTGGACCCAATATACCAACCACTACAGCGGACAGCTGAAACTGACACCCGGAAGTGGCAAGGACAGACCACTATAAATGCCGGAAGAAACATCAAAGAAGCGCTTCGCAGGAGGCTCCAGAGCACTGATGATGTCTCCTAGCCAGGGGACGAAACGTTTGCAACAAAAACTTCCAGCTCGGCGAACAGAACCACTACAACAAGCACCCGAGCTACAAATCTTCGCACAAACTTAGATCAGCTTTGAGCTTGGGAAGGGCTGGGGGAGGGGGGTGTCAAGTTTGCCAACAATCCTTTGAACTTCATTAACTGGTCAGCCTGTGACTTTTCCGGGTATGACAGACTCATTGCTGTCTGTCAGTCTCCATCGTTCATTCCCCCCGTTGCCCGTAAAATAATGAAACATTTGGCCCATATGCGATTGACCTTCCCAAATATCCAGCTGTCAAGGAGACAGGATGCAGCCTTTTTCCATCCAGCCCACTCCTGGGAACTGAAACGTTCTGGGTGTCGAAATAATTCTGGTGAAAAGGACGTATTGTCCCAGCCTGATGGAGGGAACCCACACAGGGCTTGGGAGGAATGGGCAAACTCCACACAGACAGTCGTGCCGAGGCTGGGATCGAACCCTCCCCACCACATGCTCACACACACACACTCACACACACGCGCACACTCACACACACGCACATACACTCACACACGCGCACACACACACACCCCCACACGCACGTACGCTCACACACACACACCCCCACACACACACGCTCACACACACATGCACACATTCACACACACCCACACATGCACGCACACACACATGCACACACACACGCATACACACACATACACACGCGCGTGCACTCCCCACACACACCCACACATGCACGCATACACAGACGCGCGCACACATGTATACACACACGCACACACACGCTCATACTGCTCACACACACTTGCATACACACACACACACACACCCCACCACGCACACACCCACACATGCATGCCCCACACACACCCCCAGACACAGCACCCCCGCCCCCGCACACACACACCATTCTCTCAATCGCCTCAGTCACACTTTAACCGGTCCTTTCCAATTCCAGTCGCCCAGATACTGTGAAACTTGAAAGGGTTCAGAAAAGATTGACAAGGATGTTGGAGGGTTTGAGCTACAGGGAGAGGCTGAACAGGCTGGGGCTGTTTTCCCTGGAGCGTCGGAGGCTGAGGGGTGACCTTATAGAGGGTTATATAATCATGAGGGGGCATGGATAGGGTAAATAGACACGGTCTTTTCCCTGGGGTGGGAGGGAGTCCAGAACTAGGGGGTTAGGGTGAGAGAGACAAGATATAAAAGGGACCTGAGGGGCAACTTTTTCACACAGAGGGTGGTACGCATATGGAATGAGCTGCCAGAGGAAGTGGCGGAGGCTGGTACAACTTAAAAGGCATCGGAGGTGGGGGACATGAACGGGAAGGGGTTAGCGTTCTGCGTGCCAATGGGGGCGAGATGGGTGTAGGAGATCCGGACACGTTTTTGGAGGGGGGGGGGAGGCTTGTGCTGCAGGGAAGTGCTGGTGGGGCGAACGTAGAATGGGGAGGGGGGGAGGGTGAGGATCAAAGCTGACGAGAGAGGGGATGGAGAAGACACCTCCCCTCAGCGAGGGATTTGAGTCATTGGCAGTGCGGGAGCTGGGATAAGTTGACAGCGCAGCTCGGGTGGAGCAGATCTTCTAGAAACATCTAAAACCACGACGCGGAGGAGCCGCTGGGCGAACTGGGGTGAACAGGAGCTGGAAAGCTAACCCCGGCAAACGCTAGGTTCTGGGGCAGGTTTATTTGGAAGTACTAGCTTTCGGAGCGCTGCTCCTTCAGGGAGGTGGGAGATCGGAAGCGAGATGGAAATAGGGGGAGAGTGTCCCCTTCAGGGGCTGGAGCTAAGGGACGTAGCTGCGAGAATAAGGCGTGGGGGGGGGGGAGGGGGGCAGACTGAGGACTGAGCTGGGGTGGGAGCTTAAAAACCTGAGTCAAGGGGGGTTCATCAACTCAGAAGGTTAGTCTGAGGGGAAAAGATCGAGGGGCTGAAGGGCCAGTGCCATGTCCAACAATGGCAGGTTTAGTTGCAAGTCCTTGAAAGCAGCGAGCGGGGTGTGGGGAGGGAGGGAGCCCTGGGACGTGACTGACTTCCCTGGAATGATGCCCTTGGAATGCACATGACCCTTGCCAGCGCCTTGTTCATAAACGAGACCGAACAGGAGACACACAGCAGCTGCAGGATCCGCTCTGGCAGGGCACGAGTTAAGCCTGTCCTCTAGGTTAGCTCAGCGGGGTG